>NC_051321.1:18479765-18782795 GCF_015220235.1 Choloepus didactylus
TCCAAAAGAATGAAAGAGGACCCCTACCTCACCCCCTACACAAAAATTAACTCAAAATGGACCAAAGATCTCAATATAAAAGAAAGTACCATAAAACTCCTAGAAGATAATGTAGGAAAACATCTTCAAGACCTTGTATTAGGCGGCCACTTCCTAGACTTTACACCCAAAGCACAAGCAACAAAAGAGAAAATAGATAAATGGGAACTCCTCAAGCTTAGAAGTTTCTGCACCTCAAAGGAATTTCTCAAAAAGGTAAAGAGGCAGCCAACTCAATGGGAAAAAATTTTTGGAAACCATGTATCTGACAAAAGACTGATATCTTGCATATACAAAGAAATCCTACAACTCAATGACAATAGTACAGACAGCCCAATTATAAAATGGGCAAAAGATATGAAAAGACAGTTCTCTGAAGAGGAAATACAAATGGCCAAGAAACACATGAAAAAATGTTCAGCTTCACTAGCTATTAGAGAGATGCAAATTAAGACCACAATGAGATACCATCTAACACCGGTTAGAATGGCTGCCATTAAACAAACAGGAAACTACAAATGCTGGAGGGGATGTGGATAAATTGGAACTCTTATTCATTGTTGGTGGGACTGTGTAATGGTTCAGCCACTCTGGAAGTCAGTCTGGCAGTTCCTTAGAAAACTAGATATAGAGTTACCATTCGATCCAGCGATTGCACTTCTCGGTATATATCCGGAAGATCGGAAAGCAGTGACACGAACAGATATCTGCACGCCAATGTTCATAGCAGCATTATTCACAATTGCCAAGAGATGGAAACAACCCAAATGTCCTTCAACAGACGAGTGGATAAATAAAATGTGGCATATACACACAATGGAATACTACGCGGCAGTAAGAAGGAACGATCTCGTGAAACATATGACAACATGGATGAACCTTGAAGACATAATGCTGAGCGAAATAAGCCAGGCACAAAAAGAGAAATATTATATGCTACCACTAATGTGAACTTTGAAAAATGTAAAACAAATGGTTTATAATGTAGAATGTAGGGGAACTAGCAATAGAGAGCAATTAAGGAAGGGGGAACAATAATCCAAGAAGAACAGATAAGCTATTTAACGTTCTGGGGATGCCCAGGAATGACTATGGTCTGTTAATTTCTGATGGATATAGTAGGAGCAAGTTCACAGAAATGTTGCTATATTAGGTAACTTTCTTGGGGTAAAGCAGGAACATGATGGAAGTTAAGCAGTTATCTTAGGTTAGTTGTCTTTTTCTAACTCCCTTGTTATGGTCTCTTTGAAATGTTCTTTTATTGTATGTTTGTTTTCTTTGTAACTTTTTTTTCATACAGTTGATTTAAAAAAGAAGGGAAAGTTAAAAAAAAAAAAAAAAAAAAAACCAAGGGAAAAAAAAAAGATGTAGTGCCCCCTTGAGGAGCCTGTGGAGAATGCAGGGGTATTCGCCTACCCCACCTCCATGGTTGCTAACATGACCACAGACATAGGGGACTGGTGGTTTGATGGGTTGGGCCCTCTACCACAGGTTTTACCCTTGGGAAGACGGTTGCTGCAAAGGAGAGGCTAGGCCTCCCTGTATTTGTGCCTAAGAGTCTCCTCCTGAATGCCTCTTTGCTGCCCAGATGTGGCCCTCTCTCTCTGGCTAAGCCAACTTGAAAGGTGAAATCACTGCCCTCCCCCCTACGTGGGATCAGACACCCAGGGAAGTGAATCTCCCTGGCAACGTGGAATATGACTCCCGGGGAGGAATGTAGACCCGGCATCGTGGGATGGAGAACATCTTCTTGACCAAAAGGGGGATGTGAAAGGAAATGAAATAAGCTTCAGTGGCAGAGAGACTCCAAAACGAGCCGAGAGATCACTCTGGTGGGCACTCTTACGCACACTTTAGACAACCTTTTTTAGGTTCTAAAGAATTGGGGCAGCTGGTGGTGGATATCTGAAACTATTAAACTACAACCCAGCACCCATGAATCTCGAAGACAGTTGT
The DNA here is from genome assembly GCF_015220235.1 of Choloepus didactylus. NCBI lineage: Eukaryota > Metazoa > Chordata > Mammalia > Pilosa > Megalonychidae > Choloepus > Choloepus didactylus. The sequence continues at coordinate 18,481,761 of NC_051321.1, forward strand.
ATAAAAATGTAGCTTATGAGGGGTGACAGTGGGATTGGGAATGCCATAAGGACCAAACTCCACTTTGTCTAGTTTATGGATGGATGTGTAGAAAAGTAGGGGAAGCAAACAAACAGACAAAGGTACCCAGTGTTCTTTTTTACTTCAATTGCTCTTTTTCACTCTAATTATTATTCTTGTTATTTTTGTGTGTGTGCTAATGAAGGTGTCAGGGATTGATTTAGGTGATGAATGTACAACTATGTAATGGTACTGTAAACAATCGAAAGTACAATTTGTTTTGTATGACTGCGTGGTATCTGAATATATCTCAATAAAATGATGATTAAAAAAAAAAAAAAAAAAAAAAAAAAAGGAGAGGCTAGGCCTCCCTATGGTTGTGCCTAAGAGCCTCCTCCCGAATGCCTCTTTGTTGCTCAGACGTGGCCCTGTCTCTCTAGCTAAGCCAACTTGAAAGGTGAAATCACTGCCCTCCCCACTACGTGGGATCAGACACCCAGGGGAGTGAATCTCCCTGGCAACGTGGAATACGACTCCCGGGGAGGAATGTAGACCTGGCATCGTGGGACGGAGAACATCTTCTTGACCAAAAGGGGGATGTGAAAGGAAATGAAATAAGCTTCAGTGGCAGAGAGATTCCAAAAGGAGCCGAGAGGTCACTCTGGTGGGCACTCTTATGCACACTTTAGACAACCCTTTTTAGGTTCTAAAGAATTGGGGTAGCTGGTGGTGGATACCTGAAACTATCAAACTGCAACCCAGAACCCATGAATCTCGAAGACAGTTGTATAAAAATGTAGCTTATGAGGGGTGACAATGGGATTGGGAAAGCCATAAGGACCACACTCCACTTTGTCTAGTTTATGGATGGATGAGTAGAAAAATAGGGGAAGGAAACAAACAGACAAAGGTACCCAGTGTTCTTTTTTACTTCAATTGCTCTTTTTCATTCTAATTATTATTCTTGTTATTTTTGTGTGTGTGCTAATGAAGGTGTCAGGGATTGATTTGGGTCATGAATGTACCACTATGTAATGGTGCTGTAAACAATCGAAAGTACGATTTGTTTTGTATGACTGCGTGGTATGTGAATATATCTCAATAAAATGAAGATTAAAAAAAAAAAAAATAAGTCAAGGCTTCAATCTTGAGGCTTACTCTTGTGAAACTTAGGGCTGTAAAAGGGAATCTAAGCCTTCCTATAATCACACCTAAGAGGCACCTCCAGAGAACCTCTTGTTGCTTATATGTGGCCTTTCTTTCTCTAAGCCCAACTCGGCAAATAAATTCATTAACTTCCTCCCTACGTGGGACCAGACTCCCAGGAATGAGCCTGGCCCTGGTATCCAGGGATTAAAAATGCCTTCTTCACCAAAAGGGGGAAAAGAAAGGTAACAAAATAAGGTTACAGTGGCTAAGAGATTTCAAATAGAGTCAAGAGGCTATCCTGGAGGTTACTTTTATACAAGCTCCAGCTACACATCCCAAATAGCCACAGTATGCTAAGCCCTAACCAACAGCAGTCCTGAAATACGTAGGTCCCTATTTGAGACTCTACGAAAGTTTTTCTCACTGAGTTTATCTTTCAGAAACTTAAATCTGCCAGAGTGTTCCTATGCCAGACAAGTCCTAAAACCCAGAGGCAACAGCCTCTTTAAGAACATTAACTGGATGCAGTCCCCTTCACCATAATGTTGACACCCCTTTTTAATATGAACAAGTTAGGGTGGTGGTCCAGTTTGCTAATGCTGCCATTAAGCAAAATACCAGAAATGGATTGGCTTTTACAAAGGGGGTTTATTTGGTTACAAAGTTACAGTATGAAGGCCATAAACTGTCCAAGGTAAGGCATCAACAATCGGGTGAAGGATGGCCATTGGCGTCCAGAAAACCTCTGTCAGCCTGGAAGGCATGTGGCTGCCATCTGCTTGCTCCCAGGTGGTGTTTCAAAATGGCATTCTCTGAAATGTTGCTCTTGGGGTGTTTTGTCCTCTCTTAGCTGCAGCTGCTCTTCGAAATGCCACTCTCAGGTGCTCTCCAAAATGTCACTCTTAACTGCTCTGTGTCTGGGCCTGTGTGGCTCTTTTTTTTTTTTAATTTAGTTTTACTGAGATATAGTCACATACCATACAATCATCCATGATGTACAATCAACTGTTCACAGTACCATCTTATAGTTTTGCATACATCACCCCCAATCTATTTTTGAACATTTTCCTTACACCAGAAAGAATCAGAAGAATAAAAAATAAAAATAAAAAAAGAACACCCAAATCACCTCCCCATTCCACCCTATTCTTTTTTAGCTTTTGTCCCCATTTTTCTACTCATCCATCCATACACTAGATAAAGGGAGTGCGATCCACAAGGTTTTCACTATCATACTATCACCCCTTGTAAGCTATACTGTTACACAATCATCTTCAAGAGTCAAGGCTACTGGATTGGAGTTTGCCGGTTTCAGGTATTTACTCCGAGCTATTCCAATATATTGAAACCTAAAAAGCATTATCTATATAGTGCATAAGAATGTCCATCAGAGTGACCTCTTGACTCCATTTGAAATCTCTCAGCCACTGAAGCTTTATTTCATTTCATTTCGCATCCCCCTTTTGGTCAAGAAGATGTTCTCAATCCCACGATGACAGGTCCAGATTCATCCCCGGGAGTCATATCCTGTGTTGCCAGGGAGATTTACACCCCTGGGAGTCAGGTCCCACATAGGGGGGAGGGCAGCAACATCATCCACCAAGGTGGCTTAGAAGGAGAGGGCCACGTCTGAGCAATAAAGAGGCACTCAGTGGGAGACTCTTAGGCACAATTATAAGCAGGTTTAGCCTCTCCTTGCAGCAACAAGCTTCACAGGGGCCAGCCCTAAGAAAGAGGATTCAGCACATCAAGCTGTCAGTTCCCAGTGTTTGTGAGAACATCAGCAACAGTCCAGATGAGGAAGTCCAATACCTCCGCATCCTCCCCCAGCTCTTCAGGGGGCCCCGAATATATATTCTTATTCTCCACCCAAAATACTTTAGGATGGTTGCTATTTCATTCTAATCTATACAGACCTACCATAGCTCACTTCCTATTCAAAGTTCCATATAATTGTAGTGTTTGAACAAACTGACTGTGGAAGTTATATTGTTTAGAAAATATAGATCCTACACCAAATAAACATTTCTGCCCTTGGTCTCACATGGAAGTTGAAATTTTAACACACAGTCAGTTTCAACCTTTACCCTTTGGCCTTATTTGCTCTTGTCTTAACCAGATCTGCTTTATTCATATCTCTAATTGAAGTCTGGGCTCTATTTCAGCTTCCTTTTTTTTTTTCAAACAATATTATATGAGTTAATACTGATATTCATATCTGCCAAGCTCTAGCTCTGAGTTTCACGTGTAACACATATTATACACTAAGTATATACAGCAGGTTATACACTAAGGGGTCAACATCTCTGAGTTTGGAGATAGCCATTACAATTCAGGAACAGATTTGACTGCTTACAATCCAGGGACCATTACAATAATCATTTCCCTGTTAGGCTGTGCCCTAAGATTCAATTCTGAGTTTACATATTGTAGTTAGTCCATATTGGTGAGGCATTATAGTGTTTGCCTTTGTTTCTTGCGTACTTCACTCAACATGCTGTCTACAGGATCCATTCACCTCGCTGAGTGTCTCACAGCTTCACTCCTTCTTGTAGTTGCTCAATATTCCATTGTTAGCATACACTACAGTTCACCATTCTGTTCTCCAGTCAGTGTACCCTTAGGCCACCTCCACCCATTGCAAATCATGAATACTGCCTCCATATACACCAGTGTGCAAATGTACATTCATGTCTCTGCTCTCAGATCTTCCAAATACATACCCCATAATGAGTTTGTAGGACCTTATGGCCCCACATACTTAGCTTCTTGTGGGGCCACCACAGTAACCTCCAGAAAGGCTACACCATCCTGCCTCCTCATCAACAGTAAATAGGTACATCCCTCTCTCCATGTTTTCTCCAGCACTTTTACCTCTATTTATATTTTTTCCTACAATCTTAGAGAGCTATATTCACATAACATACAACCATCCATAGAGTACAATCAGTTGTTCATTGCATCATCACATAGTTGTACATTTATCATGTGTGGCTCTTTTTAAAGTACTCCAGTGATCCAATAAAGACCCACCCTGAATGGGTGGGGCAACACCTCCATAGAAATAATCCAATGAAAGGTCTTGCCCACAGTTGATTGAGTCACATCTTCATGGAAACACGGAAACACTGAACCAATAGGTTCCAACCTAATCAACACTAATATGTCTGCCCCCACAAGATTGCATCAAAGAACATGGCATTTTGGGGGACATAATACATCCAAACCAGCACAGGTAGTCACTGCCTAAACACCCATGAAGACTGAGAAAGTGATTAAAAAATGAGAAGAAGGGGTAGCAACAGACAAGATAGGATTTAACAAACGATTACGAATACTGGCTCTTTATATAAATATATATATATATGTACATTAGATGCTAGGATATTAGAAGAGCTAGAAGGAAATAATTGAAATGCTGGAACTGTAACTCATAACAGTCTTTGAAATTTGCTCTATAGCTACTCATTAAATCATACTCCTCTTTGTTCCACTGAATGACTTGCAATTCCCCATACATATCATGCTACTTCATAAGCCTCCATATCTTTATATACCTCTGTCAGGAATATGGTCCTTCTTTTCCCAAACTCTTCTCCTAACTCTCACTGGTCCTCACAAGACATGTCTATGAACCTTCCCTATCATTCTGATTTTGATTGCTCAGTTCTCTACTCCTTGCCTTTATTTCTATCACAGCATTTAGTGAACTGCATTCTAACTGTTGATCTGCTTCCCACGTAAGCTTTCTGTTCTGGTTTGCTAATGCTGCCGGAATGCAAAACACCACAGATGGATTGGCTTTTATAAAAGGGGGTTATTTGGTTAAATAGTTACAGTCTGAAGGCCATAAAGTGTCCAAGGTAACACAGCAATCAGGTACCTTCACTGGAGGATGGCCAATGGTGTCTGGAAAACCTCTGTTAGCTGGGAAGGCACTTGGCTGCCGTCTGCTCCAAAGTTCTGGTTTCAAAATGGCTTTCTCCCAGTATGTTCCTCTCTAGGCTGCAGTTCCTCAAAAATGTCACTCTTAGGTGCCCTTGGGGTATTTGTCCTCTTTTAGCTTCTCCAGAGCAAGAGTCTGCTTCCAACGGCCGTCTTCAAAATGTCTCTCATCTGCAGCCCGTGCGTTCTTCAAAGTGTCCCTCTTGGCTGTAGCAATCTTACTCCTTCTGTCTGAGCTTATATAGTGCTCCAGTAATTTAATTCAGACCCACCCTGAATGGGCGGGCCAAAACTTCCATGGAATTTATCCAATCAGAGTCATCACCCACAGTTGGGTGGGACACATCTCCATGGAAACACTCAAAGAATTACAATCTAATTAACACTGATAGGTCTGCCCACACAAGATTACATCAAAGATAATGGCATTTGGGGGAACATAATACATTCAAACTGGCACACTTTCTTATAACAACAATGAAATAATAGAAATCCCAGTACTTAATACATTGCCTGGCAAATACTGAATGCTCAGATAATTATTAAATGGAATAAATCCTTGGAAAGGCACTAATTGTTTATAAATCTGTTTCAAAAATACAGAATTACCTGCCATTTTCATATTTTACCTTATATATCTATACATTATTTGTTTTCAAAAATGAAAATGTATATTCATTTCTAAATTGAAACAATATTTCAAAAAGTATGCTCTTTTATTTAAATCACCTCAAATCCCACTACCCAGATATAACCAATATTAACATCTTGGTGAACAACCACACCTACTGTGGTGGTTTGAAACTATATGTACCCCAGAAAAGCATGTTCTTAAAGTTAATCCATTCCTGTGAGTGTGGACCCATTGTAATAGGATCTTTTGATCAGACTACTTCAGTTAAGGTGTGAACCACCTCATTCAGGATGGGTCTTAATCCTTTTATTGGAGTCCTTTATAAGAGAATGAAATTTAGACAAAGAGAGAGAAAGCCACAGAATCAAGAAGCTGAAAGCAACAAAACCCAGAAGTGAAGGGAGGGACCAGCAGATGGAGCCATGTGCCTTCCCATGTGGCAGAGAAGCCAAGGATCACTGGCAGCCAGTCTTTGGGAATAAAGCATGGCACTGATGATGCCTTGATTTGAACATTCTCACAGCTTCAGACTGTAAGCTAATAAATTCCCATTTGTAACATGTAAAATGTTTTACAAAATGCAAACAATAAATCTTATCACAACTTCAAAGTCATATATTATTTCCAGTCTCTCAAAAAGCAAGGTGAAAGTGGAAGGAAAAAAAAAGGTAGAAGTGTAAAAATTACCTTAAAATGAACTTCAGTAGTGTTCATTAAGAAGCTGCAACATACCCTTAAACTCAAAATACTGCTGCAATTTAAATTGAAGAAACTTCCACAATCAGGGCTGAACCTAATGCTACAAATTATCAGACAATTTAAATTACAAACATCAATTAAGCCTGTGTGAGAACAGTTTAAAACCTTAGGGACTAAATTTTAAAGAAAACTCTCATTTGATCCATGACCCTACATAGCTAACTTCTATTTTAATTTCTTCCATAAAGCAAGATGAGAAGTATAAAATATTCAAAATGACTTTTAATAGTGAAGAAATACATGCCTCTCTTTTTAAGCAAAAAAGGCTAGAAACTTCATTTAAGAACACTAAGTCCTGCTTTGCAAGTGTTTGGGTTTGCTAAAGCTGATGAAATGCAATAATGCTGATGAAATGGATTGGCTTTTACAATGGGGATTTACTAACTTACAAGCTTACAGTTCTTAGGCCCGTAAAACATTCAAATCAAGGCATCCACAGGCGATGCTTTCTCCCAGAAGACCAGCTACTGGTGATCCGTAGCTCCTCTGTCACATGGCCAGGCACATAGTGACATCTGCTGACCTCTCCCTGCTCTCCCAGGTTTCACTGCTTCCAGCTTCTGGCTCCAGTGGCTTCCTCTCTCTGGTTCTCTGGGGCTTTTTTCTGTGTCCTCTCTCTGTCTTTTATCTTCTTACAAAGGACTCCAGTAAGAGGACTAAGATCCACCCTGGGGCATGCCTCTGCTGAAATAAACTAATCAAAAGGCCCCACACACAACTGGTTTACACCCACAGGAATGGATCAGCTGATCTTTTCTGAACATCATCTTTTCTGGGGTACTTATAGCTTCAAACCATCATAGCAAGTATCACTGCAATATAATCCACCATGTCCCTAGCTGGAAATACACTTCCTAAATTGCATCCAAGGAAATTACCTCCTCTCTGCTGCCACTGGGGATTCCTTTCCCAAAAGTCCCTTCCCAGCATCTTAGTATTAAAACAATCATGATGCCCTTTAATCATCCTCTACCAACATTTCTGAACCTAGACTCTCTTTTTCTATCACCCCACCTCCTCCAACAGACCCAAACCTGTCCTACATTCCCCAACTCCTTACCCTCAGTTAAAATACACCTCCCTTGCTCCACAGAACCATATACTATAGGAGCTACCACATTACCCTTATCTCCCCTATCAGGGGTTATGTGAAGAGCTGTTTCACCTCCCCACCTAGGCCACATAATAGGAGTATCTGAAAATTACATATCTTGCTCCATCCTCTTCAACTTCTCTGGCACAATTACACAGACATAAAGGAAACTACTTACCAGAGTGCCTGAATTCCTTCCCTACTCACATCCCCCATCCCTAACACTAAAGTGTCTACCAAGAGCCTATACCAACATTTTTTCCATTTACTGCATCTAGGTCTCCTCTTTGCCAATTCCATTCTACTGTAAGCACAGGGAGTTGCCACCACCAAGAAATAAAAGTAAAGGAAAAAAGCCCTTGTCACTTCAACAAAAAAGAAAGCAATTCTCTCCTTTGTGGTTTCCTAACCTATTCTTCAACACCAAGAAACTTCAGCTCCATTCCACTTGAGCAAAGCCTTCTCATTGTCACATTCTGGACCTTTTCATAACCTAGAACTTTTCCTCTTCTAAAATTCAGAAGTTTCAAACTGCAAGTCTACCCTCTGACCACAAACACCTAGTCTTCAGTTTATTCATTCACTTCTTAGAACTAACACTTATATAATTCAACTGTGTAGAGAGCTCCAGAAATTAGGTATCATATTTTCAGCTACCTAAAAGGTAAAATAGGCTTCTTATAATAACTATTTTTTCAAACGCTGTTTCAACAGGAGAATGCATTCTATATTTCAAACAACTGATGATTAAAAATTTGGTAGCATTCCTGTTCATGAACTGAAGACCATATTGACATATCTAGATCAGTACTTTGTAAAATACTGGCCCTCTGCCTGTTTTTGTAAATGTTTTAGTGGGAACCAGCCACACCCTTTTTTTGTTTAAACTGCTTGCCTACTACAAGGACAGAGATGAGTAGTGGAAATAGAGACTACCTGGCCTGCAAACCCTAAAATATCTCCTATGTGGCCTTTACAAAAAAAAGTTTGCCATCCCTCATCGAGATACTTGCCATGTGGCAGTATGCCCTGCCAATGTCTCACTCAGCTCTTTAATCAAATAAGCATGCTAGGCTATTTATAACACAAGGATTGATACTACTAAATTCATGAAAACCAGCTCAAGCATTAAACAGAACTAAAACTAAATCAGTTGGGGACCTGCTCCCTACTCAGGCTATGAATACAAAATTTTATAAAGACCTTATAAAAATAAGAAAATACAATGGTTCTATTTTTCAATTAAGTTTTACTGATATATATTCACATACCCTACAATCATCCACAGTATACAATCAGTTGTTCACAGTACCAACATACAGTTGTGCATTCATCACCAAAATGAATTTTTGAATTTTCATAACTCCAAAAAAAATAAAAATAAGAATAAAAGTAAAAGTAAAAAAGAATACCTAAAATATCCCATCCTCTCCATCCCCCCTATTCTTCATTTAATTTTTGTCCTCATTTTTCTATTCATCTGTCCATACACTGGATAAAAGGAGTGTGACCCACAAGTTTTCACAATAACACAGTCACACCATGTAAGCCACATAGTAACACAATCAATCGTCTTCAAGAATCAAGGCTACTAGGTTGCAGTTTGACAGTTTTGGGTATATCCCTCCAGCTATTCTAAAACACTAAAAACTAAAAAGGAATATCTATAGAACACATAAGAAGAACCTCCAGAATGACCTCGAGACTCCATTTGAAATCTCTCAGTCACTGAAACTTTATGTGCTTTCATTTCTCCTCCCCTTTTTGGTCAGGAAGACTTTCTAAATTCCATGAGGCTGGGACTAAGCTCATCACCAGAAGTCATGTTCCACGCTGCCAGGGAGATTTACACCCCCTGGGAGTCACATCCCATGTAGGGGGAAGGGCAGTGAGTTTACCTGCCAAGAGGCTTAAAGAGAGAGAGGCCACATCTAAGCAACAAAAGAGGTTCTCTGGGGGAGACTCTTAGGCACAGTTATAAGTAGGCTTAGCGTCTTCTTTGCAGTAACAAACTTCATAAGGGCAAGCCCCAAGACCAATGCCTGTGAGAATATCTGTAATTCCCCAGGTGGGGAAGTTTAACTTTTCCACATTTGTCTCCAGTCCCTCAGGGGGATTTGCAAACACATTTTTATTATCTGCCCAAATTACTTTGGGATGTATCCAGGTTTCACACTATCCTGTACAAACAACCGGATCTCACTCCCTATTCAAAGTTCCATGAAATTATTGTGTTTGAATAAACTGACAGGCCAAGTTAAATTATTTAGTGTGCTACAGAAAATATAGACTTTGCGCCAAATAAACATCTCTTCCTTTGGTCTCACACAGAATTCAAAGCATCAAAACATAGTGAATATTGTCCTTTACCCTTTACTCTGATTTGCCTTAGTCCTAACCAGATCTGCCTCATTCATACTTCCAACTGAAGTCTGAACTCTTTTTCAGCTTTTTTAAACAGTTGCTATATGGGAAAATACTGACATTTATAGCTGCCAAACTCGAGCTCTGAGTCTCAGGTGTCACACAGATATTTGAAGTTCCAGGGACCAACCAGGTTATACACAAAGAGCTCAGCATCTCAGAATTTAGAGATAACCATTACAACTCAGGAATAGATGTCACTGCTCTAAGAGCTTACAATCTAGGGACCTTGATTGTAAGACTTCCCCTGAAAACCTGTGCCCTAAGACTCAATTCTAAGAGTTTGCACATTATATTTACTCTGTATTAGTGAGGCATTAAAATATTTGTCTTTTCATTTCTGGCTTATTTCACTCAAAATGCTGTCCTCAAGATCCATTCACTTAGCTACATGCCTCACAACAGCCTTCCTTCTTGCAACCGCTCAATATTCTATTATATGCATACACCACAGTTCACCATTCTACTTATCAATGTACCATTAGTCTACCTCCATTTATTGCAAATCATGAATACTGCCACCATAGACACCAGTGTGCAAATGTCTATTCATGTCCCTGCTCTCAGTTATTCCAAGTATATACCCAATAATGAGGTTGCAGGACCTTATGGCAATCACATACTTAGCTTCTTGTGGTACCACAACACTGCCCTCCAAATGGGCTGCACCATTCTACTTCCCCACCAACAATGAATAGGTACATCCCTCTCTCCATGGTTTCTCCAGCACTTGTATCACTCTGTTTATTTTTTCCCCTGCAATTTTATAGAGACATTCACATACCATATAATCATCCACGGTGTACACTCAAGTGTACAGAGTATCTTCATATCATCAAAATCAGCCCTTCAACACACTCATTACTCCAAAAAAAATTAGAATAAGAATAACAAAAATGATAAAAGAAAAAATAAATTAACATGAAATAAAATACAATAAAAAGGACAACAATACTACCACAAAGAATCCCATACCCTTCCCTTATATCCTCCTCTTATGGACATTTAGCTTTGGTATATTGCCTTTGTTACAATTAATGGAAGCATATTACAATGCTACTGTTAACTATAGACTCTAGTTTGCATTGATTATATTTTTCCCCAATACCATCACATTTTCAATACCTTGCAAGTTGACATTTATTTGTTCTCCCACATGTACAAACATTTTTATATTTGTACTATTGCAGGATAATATCTCTTCTGAGGAAACTGATAATGAGGATGCTGACTCCTTCTCTCTATGCTGCTCTCATATACCACCTGATGTTTTCTGTTCTGATACTGAAGAACCATTTATTCCTTCTAATACAGAGGCATATTTAACAGAAGTTTTACCTAAAAACACTCAAGTACAATTTCCAAATGATAAAAAGTGGAAAGACCTTATTATAATAACTGGGACAGATGATTCATATCCTTCAAGTCCTGTATTAGAAAATTATACTGAAGGAGAAGCTATACAGTTAAAAAAAAAAAGCTGTGATATTTTCAAGAAAGCAGAAAGGCCCTCTCAACCTTCTTAGATATAGATAACATGTAATCCTGGTCCTCTGTGAAAACAGAATGGGGTTGCAGCTGTTACTTTAATCATAAATAAGTCATAAATAATGTAGCAAGGTTGAATACACTCCTAATCAAATGTATGTTTATCAAAATGATGCAATGGCTAAGCTAATCATAGAATAAAATTAGAAAATTATAATAATAGTAACCTCTTCTAATTTTTAGACTTTACATAAGTAAAAGCATGTTATACTGCTTACAGAAATCATAGCTTAATTAATAAAAATATTATCAGTAGAGTTTTACAGGCATTCAAGGCTATGTTTCTGACAACATTGTAGACCCCCTCCTTTGACCTTGAACCATTTGTGGACAAAGACACTTCACTTTGTGAATCACTCGTGGTTCACAATGCAAAATTTAATGTAAAAATAGAATATTACTTAACTAAAGGTACTCTAAATCAAGATGCCATCAATTTTCTGCAACTCAGACAAGGGGGAGCTCTCTGATCTCATGTCCAGCTGTGTCTGGAGGAGTGGGGGCTCCCAGACTTGGTAACGTATAAATTAATTTTTACATTGTAAACTTGTTCCTTTTATCTCAAGTGCTCCTTTAGCAAATGTGTTAAACTTGAATTCTTGTCTTGAGTGCTCTTTACTTTTAAACTACTGTCTGTCCATATACTCTTAATTGAGTGAGAGGTTACGTGATGAAGCCCAAACCGATGGAATCACGATCTGGTAAGGCTCAGGCATTTTCAAAGGGAGATCACAGGTTTGAGATGTAAAGAGACAAACCAATGACAGTACATTTAATCACCATCATTGACAACTCTATGTGTCCCTAAGTTATACAGTCCAAATCTTTATCTTCGATCTTTCCTTCTGGTGTCATACATGTCCCCAGCCTTCCTCTTTCAACCTTACTTAGTCATCTGTGCTCACTGTATTTACAATATTCTGCTACTTTCACATAGTATTGTGCTATCCATTTCTGAATCTATAACATCAATCCTGTTGAACATCCTATACTCCTTCAGCATCAAATGCTCAATCTCTACCCTCTTTCTATCTCCTGATAACCTGTGTTCTCCACTTTAACTCTCAAAGTTTGCTCATTAATGTTAGTTCATATTATTGAAACCATGCAATATTTTTCCTTTTGTTTCTGGCTAATTTCAATCAGCATAATATCCTCAAGGTTCATCCACATTGTTATATGCTCCCTGACTTTATTCTGTCTTCCAGCTGCGTAATATTTCATCGTATGTATATACCACAGTTCATTTATCCACTCATCCATTGATGGATATTTCGGCTGTTTCCGTCTCTTGGCAAGCATAAATAATGCTGCCAAAAACACTGCTTTACAAAAGCCAGTTGGCGTCTTAGATTTCAGTTCCTCTGAGTATATACCTAGTAATGGAATGGCTGGATCACATGGCAATTCTATACTTAGCTTCCTTAGGAACCGCCACACTGCCTTTCAGAGTGGCTACACTATTCTACACTCCCACCAACAGTGAATAAGTGTGCCTCCTTCTCCATATCCTCTTGTTTTAGTTTGCTAATGCTGCTGGAACGCAAAACACCAGAGATGGACTGCCTTTTATAAAAGGGGGTTTATTTGGTTACACAGTTGCAGTCTTAAGGCCATAAAGTGTCCAAGGCAACACATGAGCAATCGGGTACCTTCACTGGAGGATGGCCAGTGGTGTCCTCTCTTAGCTTCTCCGGAGCAAAAGTCTGCTTTCAACAGCTGTCTTCAAACTGTCTCTCATCTGCAGCTCCTGTGCTTTCTTCAAAGTGTCCCTCTTGGCTGCAGCAGCTTGCTCCTTCTGTCTGATCTTATATAGTGCTCCAGTAATTTAATTCAGACCTACCCTGAATGGGCGGACCAATACCTCCATGGAAATCATCCAATCAGAGTCATCACCCACAGTTGGGTGGGGCGCGTCTCCATGGAAACACTCAAAGAACCAGAAAACAATTAACACTGATAGGTCTGCCCACACAAGACCACATCAAAGATAATGGCGTTTGGGGGGACATAATACATTCAAACTGGCACACCTCTCCAGCATTTGTAACTTTCTGTTTTGTTTTTTTTAATAATGGCCATCCTAGTAGGTGTGAGATGATGTCTCATTGCAGTTTTAATTTGCATTTCCCTAATAACAAGTGAAGTTGAGCATCTTTTCATATGTTTTTGAGCCATTTGTATTTCCTATTCAAAAAAGTGTCCATGTCTTTTGCCCATTTTTTAATTGCACATAGTCTTATCAAGCTTCCCATGTATGTGATGGATCTTTTCTCTTGCTGCTTTCAGAATTCTCTTTTGTCTTTGACATTGGACAATCTGATCAGTGTCTTGGAGTAGGTCTATTCAGATCTATTTTGTTTGGGGTATGCTGCGTTCCTTTTTTTCTTTTTTTTTAATTCAGTTTTATTGAGATGTATTCACATATCATACAATCATGCATGGTGTACAATCAACTGTTCACAGTACCATCATATAGTTGGGCATTCATCACCCCAATCTACTTTTTGAACATTTTCCTTATACCAGAAAAAGTAAAAGTAAGAATAAAAAATAAAAGTAAAAAAGAACACCCAAATCATCCCCTCCATCCCAACCTATTTTTCATTTAGTTTTTGTCCCCATTTTTCTACTCATCTATCCACACACTGGATAAAGGGAGCGTGATTCACAAGGCTTTCACAATCACACTGTCACCCCCTGTAAGCTACATTGTTATACAATCATCTGCAAGATTCAAGGCTACTGGGTTGCAGTTTGATAGCTTCAGGTATTTACTTCTAGCTATTCCATAACTTAAAACCTAAAAAGGGTTATCTATATAGTGCATAAGAGTGCCCACCAGAGTGACCTCTCAACTTCATTTGGAATCTCTCAGCCACTGAAACTTTATTTTGTTTCATTTCACATCCCCCTTTGGTCACAAAGATGTACTCAATCCCACAATGTCGGGTGCAGATTCATTCTCAGGAGTCATATCCTGCATTGCCAGGGAGATTTACATCCCTGGGAGTCAGGTCCCATGTAGGGGGGAGGGCAATGAGTTCACCTGCCGAGATGGGTTAGCTAGAGAGAGAGAGGGCCACATTTGAGCAACAAAGAGGTATTCATGGGGAGACTTAGGTACACTTATAAGCAGGTTTAGCTTCTCCTTTGCAGTAAAGAGCTTCATAAGGGCAAGCCCCAAGATAGAGGGCTCAGCACACCAAACCGCCAGTCCTCAATGTTTGTGAGAACATCAGCAACAATCCAGGTGAGGAAGCCCAGCACTTCCACATTTTCCCCCAGCTCCTCAGGGGTGATCTGCATATATATTTTTATTCTCTGTCCAAATTATTTTGGGATATTGCTATTTCACACTAACCTATGCAAACCTACCAGGTCTCACTTCCTATTCAAAGCTCCATGTAATTACAGTATTTGAACATACTGTATGAATTAAATAGTTTATAAAATCCAGATCCTGCACCAAATAAATCTCTCTTCCCTTAGTTTCACATGGAAGTTGAAGTTTTAAAACAAGTCAGTATCATCCTTTACCCTTTGGCCTGATTAGCCCCAGTCCTAACTAGATCTGCTTCATTCATATCTCTTTTTCAGCTGGACTCTTTTTCAGCTTTTTTAACAGTTGCTGTATGCACTAATACTGACATCCATATCTACCGAGCTCTAGCTCTGAGTTTCAGGTGTCACACAGATACCCAAAATTCCAGGGATTGATCAGGTCATACACAAAGGGACCAGCATCTCAGAATCTGGAGACAGCTGTTACAATTCAGGAACAGATGTGACTGCTGTAAGAGCTTACAATCTAGGGACCATTACAGTAAGCATTCTGCTGATAAGCTGTGCTCTAAGATTCAATTATGAGTTTACACATTGTAGCTAGTCCATATTCATGAGGTATTATAGTGTTTGCCTTTGTTTCAGGTGAAGTTCACTTGAAATGCTGCCTACAGGAGCCATTCACCTTGTTGTGTTGTGTGTCTCACTATGCTCTGATTCTTGAATCTGTAGTTTTATGTCTTTCAAAAGAGTTGGGAAATTTTCAGTGATTATTTCTTCTATTATTCTTTCTGCCCCTTTTCCCTTCTCTTCTTCTTACACTTCATGTTGTCACTTATTTCCCTAAGACCCTGCTAGTGTTTTTCTATTCTTTTTCCTGTCTGTTCTTTTGTGTGTATAATTTCAGATGTCCTGTCTTCTAGCTCACTGATCCTCTCTTCTGCCTCTTCAAATCTTCTGTTGTATGTCTCCATTGTGTTTTTCAACTCTTCTATCAGGCCTTTCATTCCCGCAAGTTCTGCCATTTGTTTTTTCAAGCTTATGAATTCTTCTTTATGTTCATCTAGTATCTTCTTCATATCCTTCATCTCTGTCACATTTTCCTTCAGCTCATTGATTTGATTTAGAAAATTTGTTTGAACATCTTCAATTAGTTGTTTCAATTCCTGTATCCCAGTTGAAGTGTTAGTTTGTTCCTCTGGCTGGTCTATGTTTTCATATTTCCTAGAATGGCTCATTATTTTTAGCTGTCTAAGCATCTGATTTTCTTGATTAGTTTATTCTGGAACTCATTTTCACTCTTTTACCTAGGGTTTTCTTGTTGGTTGGCTTTGTTCTCTACTTGTTCTTTGGTGTTTAGTTCATTTTATTCTAGACTTCTAACATAGTTTCTGTTAAGTTGATCAGAATTTTTCAGCTGTTGTTTTTCAGTTCTTGCCCTGCCTCTATGTAACCTTTTTGTGAGGGAGTCTCCCCAGATGTGATCTACTCCAATTAGATTTTCCCAGTCCCGACAGACCCAGGTCTCAGGAGGAGGGTGTATTCCATATCAAGTTTCCCTGAGAATGAGACCCTGCAGGTTGTCAGACCCTCCTGTGAAGCCTCTTGTGCCAGTTTGGATGTATTATGTCCCCCAAAACACCATGTTCTTTGATGCAATCTTGGAGGGGCAGATGTATTAGTTTTGATTGGGTTGGAATCCTTTTGATTGAGTGTTTCCATGGAGATGTGACTCAATGAACTGCGGGCAAGACGTTTAATTGGATAATTTCCATGGGAGTGTTACCCCACCCATTGAGGGTGGGTCTTAATTAAATCACTGGAGCCATATAAAAGAGACAAAATCAGAAGGAACTCAGTGCACCAACTTAGAGAGACATATTAGAAGATGGCCATTGAAAGCTGACATTGACATTTTGGAGAACACCATTTTGAAATGCAACCTGGGAGCAAGCAGATGCCAGCCACGTACTTTCCCAGCTAACAGAGGAATTCCACATGCCAATGGCTTTTCTCCAGTGAAGGTACCCTATTGTTGATGCCTTACCCTGGATACTTTATGGCCTTAAAACTGTAACTTTGTAACCAAATAAACCCCTTCATGAAAGCCAATCCATTTCTGGTATTTGCAAAAGGGAAGCATTAGCAAACTGGAACACCTCTAGACTCTGTGCTTTTCCTATCTTGTCCAGCAGGTGACACTTGTCAGCCTGCAGCTCCCCAATAGTGTAAAGAGATGCAATGGCTCTAATTTTCAGCAGCCCGTCTCTGCCAGGAGTGTGGCTGACTCAAGCTGTTTCTGTTTTCCAGCCCCTGGGGTCTGAGTTCTCTGAGGAAGGGCCACCAATTTAGCTGGGCCCCATCCCTTTTCTTGGTGAAGTTATGCTTGAAGGGAATTATCTCCCCCACTAGACTCATTGCTTTGTCTCTCAGGCCTATCTGAGCTCCAACCTTTGCTGGGTCCAGCTGCCAACTGAAAATATCTGAGGCTTTCTCTACTGAGCTACTTAGAATGGAAGGAAGGAAGGAAGGAAGGAAGGAAGGAGGGAGGGAGGGAGGGAGGGAGGGAGAGAGGGAAGGAAGAAGAAAAGAAAGAAACAGAGGGAAGGGGAGAGGAAGGAAGGAAGGAAGGGAGGAAGGAAGGAAGGAAGGAAGGAATGAATGAATCCCTTTTCAGAGCCTTTCCCCAGCCCCCAAGTTTTGACATTCTAGAGCTGAAGGTGGTACCCAGCTCCATGAATCCCTCCTTCTTAGGACACGGCCCCTTTCCAGCACTCTGAACTCAGTCAACTCTTAAAGCCTCTGTCTTTATTATTTTTTATTTTATTTCATTTTATTTTTTTTCTGTCAGCCCCACACCCTCTTTGCCCAGATTAAAGCCAGTTTTAGCTTTTCTCCCTGCATAGGCTATTTAAAGATACGCCCTTCAGGGAATTACTTCCTTCACCTCAGACAACTTTAATTCCACCCTTGCCCAGGGCAATGCTGAAACCTGAGAGTTCTGGCAGCTCTAATGGGCTACCAAAAAGTAAAAAAAAAAATAATCAGAGAGAAAGAAAAGAAAAAATAACACTTTTCAGAGCCCGACCCCAGCTCCCCAGATTTCCCAATCAAGGACCAGAGTTTGTGCCCATTCCTATGTGCCCCCTTTTTCTTAGGGTCCAGCCCTTTTCCAGTATGCCGAGCTCCTCCAACTCCAAAAGTCTCTGTTTCATTATTGTTAGCCCTGCCTCCTCCCTGCTGGGCTGAAACTTCCCAGTTCCTTCTGTGTTTTTCTGTTTGCTCTTGTGTTATTTGTGCTCGGAGCTTTTATTCAGCTATCTAAATTTGTTAATTAATTCTGCAACTGGAGCCTGGGAGCCCTTCTCCTTGCTCCCACCAGAGAGTGTTTCTTTTTCTCTTAGGTAACCAGCTCCAAGACAGTCTGCCATGCCTGTGGGGGAGGGGCGCTAGTTCCCTGGCCAGGGAAACTTACAGTTCTTCACTGCAATCTCAGCTGTTCCACCCATTCCAGACTGGTGTGTGATGCATGTCCAGTCACAGAAGTCCCCCAATGTGTTGTCCTAGACAGTTCCTGGCTATTTACCAGCTGCCCTGGTAACTAAATTCCACATGTCACCACTCCCTGCAATAGTTTTAATATTAAAAAGGCTCCCAAACAATAAAACCTATTTATAAAAGAGTATCATTTTAGTGTTGGCATGACCACTCTACGAGAAATAGGCAGATTCACTCAGAGACAGTCTTCATGCAGGATCACCTTTCTAAGCCATCCTTACAGGGAAGTCTCTTTTAAAACAGGGCATCTAGTCAATATATTATTTAGAATTTACCATAGACCAAGAAGTAGGCATAAGACACTCTAGGATGTTGTTTCCCCACAGAATCTTTGAACAACTAGCAAAAACTGGCAGAGCCATCTTCTTCAAAATTGAAAAACAGTTAAAGGGTTGCAGTAAACAGACAAGTGCCAAATCAACACGAAATAGCTTTAAAAACAGGAGAAGGTCATGACACTCTTGCTGTCCCCTCCCCACCACACCCCCAGCCTTCGCTCCCATTGTGGCTCCCTGGCTCTGTTCGGAAGGAGCAGAGTAACCCCTATACTGGGGTGCCTAATCTATTGCGTAGCAGCCTGAAAAAACTGAACCGGGAAACTCACCTTCCCAGAACTAGCCCTGCAGCCAGCAGCATCTTGTGAACAGCTAAAGCAGTACAAGAAACAATTAAGTCAAAGAAGACTGGGGAAAAAGGGTTACCTGCTTCAAGTCGTACAATAGAGCAACTGGGAGAGGGAGAAATTCTATTTCAGAGAGTAGAGAGGCGTTCAAATTATTGCAAATGGGGAAATTCCTAAGTCCACCAACAAGTAAAACCCTAGGACAAGACTCAAGCTCAGAAGAGGGCCCTACATTTTAGTCATCTCGGGCTGTTCTTCATGTTAGGAGGGCTAAATTCCGAAGGAGAGCATGAGCCAATGTATAGGAAATTTGCAAAGACTGAGAAAGGTTTCTTTTGCCTTCATTTATTTGTTTTTGTTATCTACTGACACTCAAGGAAATTTCTGTCATATCACTAGCTAGATACAAACTTAACACAGCTCAGGGACTGAATTCCAAAGTGAGTACTTCAAAATATTAAAATGTACAGTGTGCAACAAAATATTACAAACAAACAAAGAAACAGAAAATGATGGTAAATCCAAAGGAACAAGATAAAAATCCAGAAACCATCAAGTGAAGACAACAAGACTTGGGACATACCACACAAAGACTTTTAAAAAATGATACTGAAGGAGATAAAGGAAAACACGGAGAAAGAACTAAATGATATCAGAAAAACAATAAATGAACAATATGAGAATCTCAATAAAGAGAAATTTTAAAAAGGAACCAAACACACACTAGACTTGAAGACAACAATAACTGAAATAAAAAATAAGTAATGATAAACCTATGGTGTCTGAAATACAATTATAAAGATATAATTGTAAGCAGTACAACAAAAAGGTGGGGAGGCAGAGGGGTACAGGAAAAGTATTTCTGTATATTACTGAAGTTAAGTTGGTATCAAATCAAAGGTATTGTTATAGATTTACAATATTAAATTTAAACCCTATGATGATCACTAAGAAAACATATTTTACATTTATATTTTATATATCTATATGAGGAAATAAGGGATTCAAAATGATTTACTACAAAAAATTTAAAAATGAAATAAATATGAAAGTAGGCATTAATGGAAGAATTGAGGGACAAAAAAGATATGATATACAAAGTGCAAACAGCAAGATGGCACAAGAAAGTACTACATTATTAGCAGTTACATGAAATGAAAAAGGATTAAACTCTTCAGTCAAAATACAGAGATTGGCAGAATGGATAAAAAAGCATGACCCAACTACATGCTGTTTATCAGACCCTCAGGTTAAATTCGAAGATATAAGCAGGTTGAAAGTGAAAGGTTGGGAAAAAACATACAAAGCAATACTAACCAATAGAGAGCTGAGGTGGCTATATTAATATCTGATAAAGACTTTAATTCAAAACCATTAAGAGAGACAAAGCAGATCAATATATACTAATAGAGGGGTCAATTCAACAAGAAGACAAGACAACTATAAATATATATGCACCTAACAGCAGAGTCCCAAAATATATGAAGCAAATATTGACAGATTTGAAGGAAGAGATAGACAGTTCTACATTCATGGTAGGAGACTTCAATAAGCCATTTTCAATAATGGACAAAACATCTACACAGATCAATAAGGAAAGAGAAGACTTGAATGATACACCAGCTAGACCTAACAAACATATATAGAGCACTTTACCCAACAGTAGCAGAGAACACTTTCTTCTCTTGTGCACAAGGATCATTCACCAGGATAGAACATATGTCAGGTCACAAAACAAGTCACAATAAATTTTAAAATATTAAACTCATACAATATACTTTCTCTGATCACAATGGAAGGAAGCCAGAAATTAATAAGAGGGAGAACCAATATGTGGAAATTAAACAATTCAAACTATCAAACAACTATGAAAAAAAGCACAAGAAATATCTTGAAGCAAATGAAAACAAAACACAACATACCAAAACTTATGGGAATAATGCTGTTATGAACATTGGTGTGCAAATATGTATCTGTTTCAGTTTTCTAGAGCTGCCATTATGCACAACTCCAGAAATGGATTGGCTTTTATAAAGGGGATTTATTAGGTTACAAATTTACAGTTCTAAGGCCATAAAAGTGTCCATACTAAGGCATCAACAAGAGGATATCTTCACTGAAGAACGGCCAATAGCATCCAGAACACCTCTGTCACCTGGGAAGGTACATGGCTGGCATCTGCTGGTCCTTTGCTCCTGGGTTGTGTTTCAAAATGGCTTTCTGCAAAATGTCTCTGGGCTTCTGTCTTAGCTCCTCTCTCTCAGCTCATGTGTGTCCTTGCTCCTTTCTTCTAGGACATTTCTCTCTAAGTATCTGAGGCTCCTCCCTCAGCTTTTCTGGAAGCAAACTCTGGGCTTTGTCTCTCAGCTTAGCATTCCCAAAAGTCCTTCTGTCCACATCTCCAAGCATCTCTACGCATCTCTGTCAGCTTCTGCTGTCTCTTTTCTTGAGACTCTTAAAGGACTCCAGTGACCTAATTAAGACCCACCTTGAATGGGCAGGGCCACACCTCCATGCAAACAACCTAATCGAAGAGTCCCACCCTAATCAAGACTAATAAGTCTGCCCCCACAACACTGCGTTACAGAACATGGCTTTTCTGGGGGACATAATAGATCCAGACCGACACACTATCCAAGTTCCTGTCTTCAATTCTTTTGGGTATATACCTAGAAGTGGGATTGCCAGGTCATATGTAATTCTATACTTAATTTTCTGAGGAATTGCCAAAATGTCCTCCCCAGCAGTTATACCATTTTACATTCCCATGAACACAGCCTCTCCAACACTGTAATTATCTAATTTTTTTAATGGTAGCCATTTTAGTGGGTGTTAAATGGTATCTCATCGCAGTTTCAATTTGAATTTTCCTAATAGCTAATGATGTTGAGCATCTTTTCATGAGCTTTTTGGCCATTTGTATATCTTCTTTAGAGATATGTCCATACAAGTTTTCTGACCATTTTTTAATTGAATTGTTTGTCTCTTTGTTGTTAAGTTGTAGGATTTATCTTTATATTCTGGAAATTAAACCTTTATCAGATACGTAGTTTCCAAATATTTTCTCCCATTTTGTAGGTTGCCTTTTCACTTTCATGATAAAGTCCTTTGATATGAAAAAGTTTTTAATTTTGATGAGGTTCCATTTACCTACTTTTTTCTTTTGTTGTTGCCTAATGCATGGTCCTGAAAGCGCTTCCCTATGTTTTCTTCTAGAAGTTTCATAGGTCTGGTTCTTATATTTTGGTCTTTGATCTTGTTTGAGTTGATTTTTGTATACCGTGAAAGGTAGGGGCCTCTTTCATTTGTTTCCATGTGGACATCCAATTTTCCTATTACTATTTTTTAAAAAGACCCTCCTTTCCCAATTGAGTGGACTTGGCAACTTTGTCAAAAATCAACTGACCATAAAGGTGAAGGTTATTTCTAAACTCTCAATTTGACTCCACTGGTTCATGTGTATGTTCTTACGCCAATACCATACTGTTTTGATTACTGCAGCTTTGTAATATGTTTTAAGATTGGGACCTGTGGGTCTTTCAACTTCATCCTTCCTTTTCAATTGTCTTTGGCAATTTGGGACCCTTTACCTTTCTATATAAATTTGATGATTTGCTCTTCATTTCTGCAAAGAAGGCTATTAGAATTTTTTAAATACAGTTTTATTAAGATATATTCACATACCATACAGTCATCCATGGTGTACAATCAACTGTTCACAGTACCATCATATAGTTGTGCATTCATCACCCCAATCTATTTTTGAACATTTTCCTTACACCAGAAAGAAACAGAAAAAGAATAAAAAATAAAAGTAAAAAAGAACACCCAAATCATCCCCCCCATCCCACCCTATTTTTCATTTAGTTTTTCTCCCCGTTTTTCTACTCATCCATCCATACCCTGGATAAAGGGAGTGTAATCCACAAAGTTTTCACAATCACACTGTCACCCCTTGTAATTTACATTGTTACACAATCATCTTCAAGAGTCAAGGTTACTGGGTTGGAATTTGATAGCTTCAGGTATTTACTTCTAGCTATTCCAATATATTAAAACCTAAAAAGTGTTAATCTATATAGTGTGTAAGAAGAATGTCCACCAGAGTGACCTCTCGACTCCATGTGAAATCTCTCAGCCACTGAAGCTTTATTTCGTTTCATTTTGCATCCCCCTTTTTGGTCAAGATGTTCTCAATTCCATGATGCTGGGTCCAGATTCATCCCCAGAGTCATATCCTGTGTTGCCAGGGAGATTTACACCCCTGGGAGTTGGGTCCCACGTACGGGAGAGGGCAGTGAGTTCACCTTCCAAGATGGCTTAGTTACAGAGAGAGAGGGCCACATCTGAGCAACAAAGAGGCACTCAGTGGGAGATTCTTAGGCACAACTAAAAGCAGGTTTAAGGCTACTAGAATTTTGATTGTATTGTATTGAATCTGCAAATTGCTTTGGGAAGAACTGATATCTTCACAATATTTAGTAGTCCAATCCATGAACACAGAATATCCTTCCATTTACTTAGGTCTTCTCTGATTTCTTTTAGCAATGCATTGCCATTTTCCGTGTATTAGTTCTTTACCTTGGTTAAATTTATCAGATATTTGATTCTTTTAGTTGCTATTGAAAATGGAATTTTTTTCTTAATTTCTTCTTCAGACTGTTTATTGCTAATGTATAGAAATACTACTGAATTTCGCAGGTTGATCTCATACTCCTCCATTTTCCTGAATTTTATTTTTAGCTCTAGTAGCTTTGTTGTGAATTTTTCAGGATTTTCTATACATAAGACCACGTAACCTGCAATAGAGGAAGTTTACTTCTTCCTTTCCAATTTGGGTGCCTTTCATTTCTTTTCCTTGCCTAAGTGCTCCAGTTAGACCTTCCAGTACAATGTTGAAGAACAGTGGTGACAGTGGGTGTCCTTTTCCTGTTCCTGTTCTTAGAGGGAAAGCTTTCAATCTTTCACCATTATGTTAACCATGGGTTTTTCATGTATACCCTTTATCATGTTGAGGAAGTTTCCTTCTATTCCTTGTTTTCTAAGCATTTTTATCAAGAAGAGGTGCTGGATTTTGTCAAATGCCTTTTGTGTCAATTGAGATGATGATGTGTTTTTTTGTGTTTTTTTTTTTTTTTTTGCTTTGTTCTGTTAATGTAGTGCATTACATTAATGGGTTTTCTTATGTTGAACATCCCTTGCATACCTTGGATAAATATCACTTGATCTTGGTATATAATTCTTTTCATTTGCTGTTGGATTTTGCTTGCTAATATTTTGTTGAGAATAGTTGCATCTATATTTGTAAGGGACACTGGCCTGTAACTTTCTTTTCTTGTGGTATCTTTATCTGGCTTTGATATCAGGGTGATGCTGCCTCATAGAATGAGTTAGGGAGTGTTCCTTCCTCTTCAATTTTCTGAAAGAGTTTGAGCAAGATTGATGTTAACTCTTTGTGGAATGTTTGGTAAAATTCCCCTGTGAAGCCATCCGGTCTTCAGTTTTTCTTTCTTGGGAGGTTTCTGACAGCATTATTCACAACTGCCAAAAACTGAATCAACCCAACTGTCCATCATTCAATGAATGGATAAATAAAATGTGGTATATACATACAATGAAATATTATTCAGCCACAAAAAGTAATGAAGTTCTGATAAATGACACAACACCAATGAACCCTGAAGACATCATGTTGACTGAAATAAGTCAGAAACAAAAGGACAAATACTGTATGATCTCACTGATATGAAGTAATTAGAATAAGCAAATTCATAGAATCAGAACTAGAATACAGGTTAACAGCACCAGGGGTGGAGTAGGGAATGGGGAGTTAATTATTAATTGGTACACAGTTTCTGTGCAGGGTGATGGTAAAGTTTTTAGTAATTGTTGGTAGTGATGGTAACACAGCATCATGACTGTAATTAACACCAATTAAATATATATTTGAATGTGGTTAAAAGGGAAAATTTTAAGTTGATTGTATGTTACTAGAACAAATTTTTAAAAATTACACTGTACAACACAAACAGTGAACCCTAATGTAAACTATGGCCTATAGTTAATAGTATAATTATTATAATATTGTTTCATTAATTGTAATAAATTAGTACCATACTAATACTGAGTGTTAATAATAGGGAAAACTGTGTAAGGAGAGGTATATATGAACTCTACATTCTGCATGATTTTTTTGTAAACCTACAAGTTCTCTAATAAAAATTTTTTAAAGAGTTCTTAAAAATATATATTATTTAACAGTTTGATTCCTTTTAAAATAAAATGAAGAGGACCTCTAGATTATATTCTTTGTCATTATTTTTTCCTCTCCACATATTGATAAATTATTATATTACGCTGTGCTGAGCAAGCTTTTCTTCTTGCTTTCATACTATACTCTGTATCCCCCACTCCCAAGTCTACATCCTCTGTCTACCTGACCCTTCATCCCACCTTGTCAGCTAGAAGTAGTGGTCTCCAAACCTTAACTGTGCTCCCTTATGAGTAAAAATTTTGATTACATAACTCAAATATCTATATATATTTATATATAAACCAACTTGCACTATATATGCTAAAATATTATGTACTTCATAAAGCATAAATTTAAAAATTGAAATTCAAAATAATACTAAGAGCAGTCAATATTTTCTTCCTGTACTCCAGTAAATCATCTTGGGTACTACCCCACTTTGAGATCACTGCTTTGTATAAATCATATCCTGACTTTTCCCCACCTACATACACTAACCAAGCTGGCTATACTAGTTGAATTGGCCATCACCTCACACTAATATCTTGCTAGGCAGGCCTAAGTGACCATATATAGTATGTGCTTACTCAGCTCTCACGTCTGATATCAACGGAAAAAGACTCCTGATGACTTGGGGTAGAAAATAATTAACTTTCAAGTAGAATGCCACTGGTAAGACCATAAGAAGTTCTCCTCCAGCGAACAAAGAGAAATTATTCTATGATCCTTCAAAATATCGTATTTCCATTTCAAATCTTTCTCAATCCCATCTTCACCCAGGTTTCAAATAGCTGCCAGAACAAAACAGTGCTTTCATGGTGGGTGCTACTGTGACCGATACCAAAAAGGCTTTAGCATTTTAACCCTTTAGCTATTTGTCTGTCAATATGTATCTGTGGATAAGCTACACTGGAATTGACAACAGCTATTCTGGGCACTCAGAAGCCTTTCATTCAAATTTCTGAGCATCTATGGGCCAAATATTATAATTAAGAATTTACTTCCAGATTTCTGGCCATGTTAAATATGGCTAATATTATCAAGTTTGACTTCCACACCAAATAAGAAGCCAGCAGAGGAAAGAAAGAAATTAGTTACCAGGGGAGATATTTTATTTTGAAGAGATTTGTTCCAGATATATTCATTTCTGTCTTAATGACCGTAAGAGAAAACATACTGTCCACTCCTGTTTCCATCTGAAGGGACTTTAGTAAAAAGTGATACTCCTGGTTCTCTCACCACCTCTCACTCCCTTCTTTTACTCCAGTGGAGAAAAGGTGTCTTATCATTATAGTGTTAAGGAGAAAAAAAACTGGACATGGAAGGCTCAACCAATTCTAGGCAGAGGGGATGCATTCTGGCCCACCTTCTTCCGTGCAATGAGGGGTCTGATCCACAGTATAGACCAGAAGTTGCCTAACTCTGCTTGGAACTGAGTGGGTAAATTTAATTTTTTTTTTTTTTTTTTTTTTAGATATATGAGGATGAGTAGAACTATATTTATTATGAGAAGAGGAAATAGGGGTGAGAAGATAATTGCTTTTCAGACAGAAAGGGCTGTCATGTTAGAACTAGTGTTCTTACTAAAGGGCCAAGGAAGGATGCTTGGCTTATCCAAATAAAAACCTAAGCCCTCTTCATAAAAGTGCTGATTCACGTCAAGTGATAAAATATATTCAAAATGAATGAAAACACAAATCATGTAATTATGACTATTGTGCCAGTTTGAATGTATTGTGTCCCCCAAACGCCATTATCTTTGATGTAGTCTTGTGGGGCAGACGTTTTGGTGCTGATTAGATTTGCCTGGAATGTGCCCCACCCAGCTGTGGGTGATGACTCTGATGAGATATTCCCATGGAGGCACAGCCCCGCCCATTCAGGGTGGGCCTTGATCAGTGGAGCCATATAAATGAGCTGACTCAAAGAGAAGGAACTCAGTGCAGCTGTGAGTGATGTTTTGAAGAGGAGCAAGCTTGCTAGAGAGGAACGTCCTGGGAGAAAGCCATTTTGAAACCAGAACTTTGGAGCAGACGCCAGCCACGTGCCTTCCCAGCTAACAGAGGTTTTCCGGAAGCCATTGGCCATCCTCCAGTGAAGGTACCCGATTACTGATGTGTTACCTTGGACACTTTATGGCCTTAAGACTGTAACTGTGTAGCCAAATAAACCTCCTTTTTATAAAAGCCAATCCATCTTGCATTCCGCAGCATTAGCAAACTAGAATAACTATAAAGGTCATGTCTATTTAATGAAAAAATTCATATTTTGAGGGAATTAATGACAAGCTAGAATTTGTCCACAGAAAGACCAGGACAGTGAAATTTATACAAATAACCTTAGATGAAAGAGTTGAAGAATTCAATTAAATATTTATTGAACAAATGCTGAAAAAATGAACAGGGAGTATGTTAATCTGAAGATACAATAAACAAATTCAAATGTTCAAAGGGCTAGCACACAAAAAAATGAAAGATTAGTTATTCAGTGTTTCTCTAAAAGGCAGAACATGAACTGAGGGATAAATACAAGCAACCAACAGGCTGCAAAGAGAGTTGTATCAAGTGTAACCCTTATCTTAATAGCTTCTCTTCCAATATCATGCACTCCACACTTTTCCTTTCTTCTGAAAAGGGATATTATAACTTAACATATCTTGTGAACATCTCAAATAAGCTGCATTTTCACGGCAAGCCCTCCACTGCCAGCAATGGATGCACTCACAGCATCAGCGAAAAGTCTAAAGTTAAGAAACTGGTTTTCAAAGGAAAAGCCTTTTTGTTCCTCAGCTATATTTTAGTATTCTCAGGAGGTGAAGCGAAAAAGAGAGCATATTCTCCAAAGAAGGTGAGTCTGAATCCCCAACAACTGTGATGTTGCCTTCTGGGGACAGTCATCTTCAATCCCCAAATGAATCAAACAACTATCAACCAAGGTACTTGTGGGAGTGTGCTGGGGGTGGGAGTGGGGGTGGGGGGGTGGCGGTGGATTGCAGTGAAAACATAGCTGACAAGATCTGTCTACACTAAACAGGAGAGCTATGTTTATGAGTCATTAGGAAAAATAACCTCACCATGTAGTACTGATGGGCTCCATCCAAATTGATGAATACTACAAAATGAGAATTGTTTCAACAACTACTTAGCTAATGTTTAAGGACAAAATATATATAATACACTTCATATTTTATATATATATATGTATGTATATATATATGGAGAGAGAGAGAGTGTGTAAGGAATGCCGAGGTGCTTAATCCATTTAATAAACTGAAAATAAAAATTTTACATTTCTCTATTTGTCAGTGTACAGGATCCTGAAGGTGGATCTTAAACTCTGTATGACAAATCAGTTTCCAAGGAAAGCCACATAATCAGTCAATCTGGCTAACTGCTGTTCATTGGGGAATAGTGGAACTGGGGCAGGCTCTAATAGGGGAATAAACTTGTTAAAAGAAGCATGCAGGGCCCCTGCAAACAGCTTTTTCGGCATAACCATTCTCGTGGTGGAGTCAGCTTGCCATCCTTGTTCTAAAATACCTTTCACAGCCTCTTCTACAGGAAGCCAGCGAAGGCTGAGAAGTCATCGGCGATTATGGAGGTATATGCTTGAGAAACCAGGGTGAAGGCTCGTCTCCTCATTGCATCTCAGTGCTTCCATGACTGGCTGGACCGTCTCAGACCACTGGTGGGCACTAATGGTCTGTACGTCCCAGGGAAGTCTCTCTGCCAGATTCTCTGTCCTACTGACCAAATTCCCCCAAGTTGAAAACTGGCAGATTTTATAGCAGGTGGTATTCTTTTCCAAAGATATGCTGCATTATTCATGTCATTATGGAGCAGATATACAGCTAGAAGCTGACCATACACTGGGGGTGTAGCAATTCCTCCAGGAGCCTTGAGCTCCTGATTCTTGCACTGATCCAGCAACTTTCCGAAAATGAAGGCACTCCCTGTCATCAGTGCCACTGGCATCTTCCCTGCCAGTCCCACCACCGCACCTTCCCAAAATCCAGGTAAATTTAATTTTGAGGTGAAATATTAGATACTTGATGGCCACACATGAAAGTCCCATACTCCAATTCAGTACTGATAAATTTGATATTTTAACCATTATCTATCTCGCTTTTAGGTCTATTTTTCAGAAGATTCTAAACTCTAAAACTCTAACACTGATATTTTCAAATATGAGAATTCCAGCTCTTTAATGCATTTTTCCTCAACATTGCCTAAAGCAGAGACAACCATAAAAGCCAAACATGTTTTAGTTAATCAAACCATTTCTCTTTTACACAGTAAGCAAATCTTTTCAAATTCATCTACTATCCAATGATGATGTCAATCCCTTCCCCTTGTGGCTAAACTAATACCACATCTACTAATCATTTCAGAACCTTACAGAGATAGTGCTGGATGTAACATATTTTTCCTATTCACATTTTGGCTTAAAAAGTTCTCTGAGAATATGGTATGAACAGTATACTATAAGCCAAAAAGGGCCAAATAGGTCAGAAATCTAAAATTCCACAGCATCTTCCTTTCAAAGATCCACATGGTAATTAGTAAACTTATGCCAGCCATTCAGTGTTAATTCTTATCATTCTTTGTAGACCAAAGAAAGCAAAGGGAGATATACAAAGTATTTCAAGAAGCTATACTTACAAATTATCCTGTATTATTACTGTTAAAAATAAAACTTAATTGATGGCTATGGTTAAGAAATTAATTTAATTTTCTGGCTACTTGTTGCTAGATATGGTCCTGAATTTGTTTTTTAAGAATTACCATAAATTTAGCAGCTTAAAACAACATCCACTGATTTCTCACAGTTCTATAGGTCAGAGGTCCCTGCCATCTCAAATGGGTGTCAGCTGTCCTCACAAGTTCCTTTAGCTTGTTGGCAGAATTCAGTTCCTTAAGGTTGTAGGACTGAGGTCCCCATCTCCTTGCAAGCTATACACCAAGGATGATTCCCAGCTCCTGGAGCCCACTCTCCAGTCCTTTCCATGTGGCCCCCTTCCCTCTTCAAACCAGCAATATAGCAAATTCTCCTAGAGCTTCTCTTCTGCTAGCAGCCAGAGAAAATGCTCTCCTTTTAAAAAGCTCACTGATCAAATTAAGCCTACCTAGTTAATTTCCCTCTTGCCATATAATATAGCAAAAGCATAGGAATAACACCAGGAGGCAAAAGTCATGAAAGCCACCTTAAAAGTCTGCCTACCGCAGTTCCTATATTACTATCTTTCTTGAAATAATGATATAATACACTTCCGTAACTCAGGGTGGTGAAATGCCTCAGAAGCATCAGTATGAAAATTTGTTTTTATATATGTAAAGTATAAATGTAGTTTGATTTTATACCAACCATATAAGATACCCTGGAAATTATTTTTAATAAGTCACAAATATAAATGGATTTACATATTTTGACTCTCCACTAAGTGGACCACAGGAAAAAACATACACACGTAGGTATTCATTGATTCAAAAATATTTGTTGAAGGCCAGTCACTGTTCTTGACACTGAATATAAAACAGTGAACAAAATAACGTCTTTGTAAAATAGATTATGGTTGCCTGGGGCTGGAGAGTGGGGAATAAATGGGGAATAATTACTAATGGGTACAAGGTTTCTTTTGGGGGATGATGAAAATGTTTCAAAAATATACTTATGCTTGCACAACTCTGTAAATATATTAAAAACCATTGAATTGAGTATTTTAAAAAACTGAAATTTCTGGTTTTCAAATTATAGCACAATGAAACTGTTGAAATAAAAACAAAAAAAATAAATTAAAACAAAAAAAGTCTCTGTCTTCACGAAAGTTACATTCAAGAACAATTTTACTTGTAAGAACTTCCTGCAATGACAGAGATACACTATACACTGTTCAGTATGGTAGCCACTAGCCACATGTGGCTTTTTAAGCCCTTGAAATGTGGCTGGAGTAACAAGGAACTGATTATTTTCATTTAATTTTAAGTAATTTAATTTTACTTAATTTAAATAGCCACATGAGACTACAGACTACCTTATTTGACGGCACAGTTCTAGAAGGGAAGATAATATACAAATAGCAAATAAAATACAGCACCTAAAGTAATGATGCATGTCATGGAAAGATAATGGTGGAGCACTACCATTACTGTGAATCTGACATACATCTATAGATATGTCTCAGATGTGTATATATATAGATAGATATACATTGCACATATATATATACACACATGTAAAACAGATTAGATATTGTGGTTATTTGAATTAATAATAGGGAAACTATTTTTATCCTCCTTATAAAATCTTCCTAAGTTTCTTTGAAAAAAATTTTAAAAACCACCTTTGAGGTCATGCCACATATTTAAAAATATTTTTAAAAACTGTACAATACAGAACAGCATTATTTGAATCTCTTTCCTATAATACAATGATTCTTACTATTTTGAAATCAGAGATCACTTGAGAATCTTATAAAATCTATTGCTTCCAGCCTAGAAAAATTCTATAATATTTTGCACACAAATTTGAGGATTTACCAACCAATCACAACCCATCCTTGGATCCAAAATTAAGAATTCCTCTTATTAGATATATTCAAATAATCACCAAGCTCAGAAATAAATAAAATACTGCTGTTATAGAGGGCTTTTTTATAATCTTTTGATTTATAACTTTTAATTATATCTTTTGATATCTTTGTGTACTGTAAAATGCACTCATTCATATTAACTTCGTAAAAGAGAAGTAAGAACTTGAGAACATTCACTAAAGAATGAAAAAGACATGACTGAAAAATTAAAAGAAGCAGGCACAACTGAAGAGATACAGCAGTCTCAGTCTCAGCTTGGTCATCAGTGGGCATGTTACTCCGGGTATATTACTCAAACTCACTGAACCTAGTTTCCTTTTGTGTAAAATAGTTATAAAAATAGTACTTACTTCATAAGATTGCTTTAAAAATGTAATGCAATTAAAGATGTAAAGTATTCAATAAAGCAGCACGGCAAATGCTTGTTAAGTTCTTGGCACTGGAAGAAAAAGATTCCAAATTCAGTTCAATCTTATAAAAAACTCATGTTCTTAAGTAACTCCTATGCTGTCTGGAAATCCAGGAGAATATGAGTTTATAACTAAGGAGAAGCTTCCTGAAGAGTAATAGATGACTTGATAAGGAAAGAAGACAGAATGACATATTTTAGCAGTTCATCTGCTACTTAGTAGTTTTTAGACTGCATAAATAATTGCTTCAGTTCTTTCAGTATGGTTCCACTATAAAATGAAAATAATATCTACCTCACAGGATTTTCACTGACATTAAAAGAGGAAAAATATGTAAAAGGTTTTTCCACCACAATATATCATTTCTTTTATAAACTCTTAACTCAAGCTTTGAAATGCTACTACATTACTATTTCTCTTACATGAAATACAATAATAAATTCTATTTTAAAAGAAAAAAACTCATTACTAACATAATTATATTGTCAAAAAATACAAATGAAGCCTGGCGTGAAAATTAATACATCAAAACACGAAAAAGGCTCTTAATGTTCTATTTTTTTTTACATCAGATACAGAGAATGAACTTTATAGTTAAATTACACTGTGCATTTGTTTTTAAAATGCTTATATTTTAGCTATAAACTTAATAAGGGGCTCTGCCCCAATCAAGATGGCAGAACAAGCAGCTCAGGGCCTCATCCTCTCCAAAAAGCTTTGAAAAACCAGTAAGAGCTGGCAGATACATCTTTCTCAAAGCTTCAGAAAAAAGTTATAGGTTTGTAGTAAGAAAGTGAGCACCAAATCAAGAAAAAGGACACTTAAAACCAGTAGGATCACATGTCATACATCCCCCATCCCCCACTGGATCAATGAAGTGTCAGCCCATGCTCCCAGTGTGGATCCATGGTCTCATTTCCAGAGGGAACAGAGTAACTCTTGTGCACATACTAGGAACATGTATTTTCTAGCCCAGTTTGTCTGGTGGTGGCCTGAAGGACTCACTGTTTACAATCTTGCCTTATGTGTAGAAGTTGGCACACTGAACTCTCCTACAGAACACTTTGGAAGAGTATCAAGTTTTGGTGCCTGGGACAAGGGATTGCTGACTACAGGACATACAATGCAGTGCCTGCAACTGTGAGAAAACTGTTTCCTACAGAGGAGGGGACATTCCTATCCACATAAGCAGGGGAATTCCTCGGGCCAAAAGCATGCCCAAGACAAGACGCATACATAGCAAGAACCAGGGAGGCCCTTATGCTTTATACTGAACTATTCTCTAAAGCCTTTGAAGGCTGAGCTCTGAAAGAGAACAAAGTCAATCTGCAAAGACTAGGAAAAGTGTTTTCTTTTATTCCTTCTCTCTCTCTCTTTTTTTTTGATTAGCTCCTGGTGTTCAAGAAAAGTTCTGTCACAACACTAGCTGGATAGAAGCAGAAGGAACAGACATCTGCCTCAGAGTCTACATTCTAGCAGTAACACATAAAAATATCAAAACGTTCAGGTTCAACAAAAGATTGCAAAACATGCAAAGAAACAGGAAGTGAAGCCCAAACAAAAGAGATTAAAACGTAAGAAGCCATCAATGAGGACAATCAGACTTGGGCATTCAAAGACTTAAAAAATGGTCCTAAATATCCTCAGAAATAAAGGAAAACACAAAGAACTAAAGGAAATCAGAAAAAACAATAGATGAACAAAACGGGAATATCAATAGAGAGATGGAAATTATTAACAGGGCTCAAACAGCTGAAGACCACAGTAACACAACTTAAAAATTCTCTAGACAGGTTCAAAAGCAGATTGAAGCTGGCAGAAAAAAGAATCAGTGGACATGAAAACAACTGAAATTATCCAATCCGAGGAGTAGAAAGAAGAAAGACTGAAGAAGAATAAACAGAGCCTGAAGAACCTGTGGGACCTATTGGGCGGGCCAATATATACATTGTGGAATTCCAGATTGAGACAAAAGAGAGAAAGAGGCAGATGGAATATTAAAAGAAATAATGGCTGAAAACTTCCCAAATTTAACAGAAGACATGAACATACACATCCAAGATATTCAACCAACTCCAAGCAGAATAAACCCAAACAAACCCACACTGGGACATGTTATAATCAAACTTTCAAATGGCAAAGATAAAGAGAGAATTCTGAAAGCCACAAAGGAGAAGCAATGTGTCACATATAAGGGAGCCTCAATAAGATTAAGTGTCAATTTCTCATCAGAAACCATGAAGGCAGGATGGCAGTGGGAAGATACATTTAAAGTGGTAAAAGCAAAAAGTTGTCGGCCAAGAATTCTATACCTGACAAAACTGTCTTTCAGAAATGAAGAAGGGATTAAGATAAACAAAAACTGAGGAAATCTGACACCACTAGACCAGCCCTACAAGAAATGCTAGAGGGAGTTCTGCAGTTTGAAAGGAAAGAACACCAAACAAAAGACTGAAGCCACATGAACAACTAAAGTTCTCTAGTAAAGATAATGACGTGGGTAAACACAAATACCAATACTATTGTATTTTTGGTTTGTAATGCCACTCTTTACTTCCTACATGATCTAAAAGGCAAATGCATAAAATGTAATGATAAATCAGTAGTTGTGGACTCATGATGTATCAATATGTAACTGGTAACAAGAACTATATAAAGGTGGGAGAAAGGAGGGATATAGGAACATAGTTTATGTATGCTAAATGAAGTGAGGTTGGTATCTAAACAAATGAGATTTTTATAGACTTATGATGTTAAATTTAAGCCCCATGGTAACCACAAAGAAAATATCAGAGAATATGCAAACTTATAGAGACAGAAAGTAAAGCACAAATTACCAGGGGTTGGAAACAGGGACAATGGGGAGTTAATGCAAAATTTGTGTAGGTTTTCTGTTTGGAATGAAGGGAAATTATGAGTAATGGATATTGGTGAGTGTTCTAGTTTGCTAATGCTGCTGGAATTCAAAACACCAGAGATGGACTGGCTTTTGTAAAAGGGGGTTATATGGTTACACAGTTACAGTCTTAAGGCCATAAAGTGTCCAAGGTAACATATTAGCAAACGGGCACCTTCACTGGAGGATGGCCAATGGTGTCTGGAAAACCTCTGTTAGCTGGGAAGGCACGTGGCTGGCATCTGCTCCAAGTTCTGGTTTCAAAATGGCTTTCTCCCAGGACATTCCTCTTGAGACAGCAGTTCCTCAAAAATGTCACTCGTAGTTGCTCTTGGGGTGTTTGTCCTCTCTTAGCTTCTCCAGAGCAAAAGTCTGCTTTCAACAGCTGTCTTCAAACTGTCTCTGATCTGCAGCTACTCTCTCAGCTTCTGTGCATTCTTCAAAGTGTTCCTCTTGGCTGTAGCAAGCTCTCTCCTTCCGTCTGAGCTTATATACTGCTCTAGTAAACTAATCAAGGCCCGTGCTGAATGGGCGGGGCCACACCTCCATGGAAATTATCCAGTCAAAGATCTCGCCCTCAATTGAGTGATAATATCTCCATGAAAACATCCAATCAAAAGTCTCCAACCCAATCAACACCAATGTTTCCTGCCCACACAAGACTGCATCAAAGATAATGGCGTTTAGGGGGAAATAATACATCCAAACCAGCACAGTGAGAGAACTGCAATGTTGTGAATGTGATTAATCCCACTGAATGATATGCTTGGGAAGTGCTGGTGTGGGAATATTTAGGAAGTATATATGCTTTCACAATTCAAAATTTTAAAAGAAAGAAAGATAAACTAAAGAGATAATAACAACTAATTGCAGTATTTGATACTGGGATGCAATCTAAGAATGAAAGAAAAGGTTCGACAGGACATTAGTAGGACATAAGAAAAAAATGGAATACATAATGTAAGCTTTGCATCAATGTTAAATTTCTTGAACTTGATAACTGTACTTGAGGTGATTACATAAGTGAATATCCTTGTTCATAGGAAATGTACATGTAAGTATTATGTGTTCAAGAAGCATGATGTGTACAACCTGCTCTCAAATGTTCAGAAGATAGAGAGATGACAGACAGATGACTGATTAGATAGATCAATAGATATGGTAAAGGTGGCAATATGTTAAAAATTGGTAGATCTGGATATCTGAGGATGTGGGGGGTATGTCAGAGTTCTTTGTATAGGGTTTGTATTATTTTTGTAACTGTCCTGTATGTTTGAATTATTCCAAAATTAAAGGTTTAAAAAAACTAGTAAGTATCTTCCCCTCCCCACTCAGGAAGAGCATAAAGTGGGCCCCTATCAACCATCT
This sequence comes from Choloepus didactylus, assembly GCF_015220235.1. Taxonomy (NCBI): domain Eukaryota; kingdom Metazoa; phylum Chordata; class Mammalia; order Pilosa; family Megalonychidae; genus Choloepus; species Choloepus didactylus. The sequence continues at coordinate 18,518,294 of NC_051321.1, forward strand.
CTGTCATGCACTAAGCAAATGTCAGCAAAGAGGGGAATCCTTTAAATATGTGTATGAAGTTCTGGTCACACCCTCAAGCTTCTCATACATGAAACTGACCAGAATCAACACCGCAAAAACTTTCAGAACTCAATTATAGTGTGGAATGCCACCCAAGTCTCTGGGGAGCAGACAAACAGGGGAGAGCAGAATAGCACAGCAAAGGCTTTAAAAACTAAGCTGACATTCAAATCTCAGCCCATATAAATGAGTCAGTGCACTCCTAGGTATACACCCAAGATAAATGAAAACACATGTCCTTACAAAAACTTGTCCACAAATGGACAAAAGCAGCATTAGTCATAAGAGCCAAAAAGTGGTAACAACCCAAATGTCCAACAACTGGTGAACAGATTAACAGACTGTGGTATATCCTTACAATGGAATATTATTTGGTAATAAAAAGTAATGAAGAACTGGTACATGTTACAACATGGATAAACGTGAAAATATTAAGCCATGTGAAACCAGTCAGTCCCAAAAGACCATATATTGTACAATTCCATTTATATGAAATGTCCAGAATAAGCAAATCTATATAGAGAAATCAGATTAAGAATGGCAGAAAAGGAAGTTAAAATCAGGGGATGAAAGCTAAAAAGTATGGGGCTTCTTTATGAGGTAAGGAAAGAGTTCTAAAATTAGATAGTATTAGTTGTGACACTGTGAAAATACTAAAAACCACTGAATTGTATATTTTAAAAGGGTGAATATTCTGGTGAGTAAATTATAACTCAAAGATGCTATTTAAAAAAATAGCAAACCAGGACAAAATGAGCTGACTGCCTCCTAGAATAGAACATTTAAATAGGAATCAGAGTCTCATACATAATACTGAAAATATCCAGGAGTGAAATCCAAAATTACTTGTCATACCAACAGGAAAATCTAAACTCACCTATGAAAACACAATAAAAAGGTGCCATCAACAATGTAACACAGATGTTAGAATTATCTAACAAGAATCTTAAAGCAGCTATTAGATAAATGGTCCAACAAGCAGCTATGAACACTTTTGAAACAAATATAGAAATATAACATCTAGCAAAGAGAAGATATAAAGAAAAAATGGCAAATACAATGTCTAAAATTAGAAAAAGAAAAAAACCTTACCAGATGGGCTCAATAGAAGAATGGACATGACAGAAGTAAAAAATCAGTGGACATGAAGATAGAGAAGTTAAAATCATCCAATCCAAACAATAGAGAAAAAAAGAGATTGAAGAAAGAGAATAAAGCCTCAGTGACATGAGAGTCAATAACAAAAGATCTCAGATTGTCTCACTGAAGATGCAAAAGAGAAGAGTGTAGAGCTGAAAAAAATATTTGAAGAAATAGTAACTGAAAACTTCCCAAACTCTGAAAAAGATAAAAACCTACAAAGCAAGAAGCTAAGAAAATAACAAACAGAATAAACCCAAATAATTCCATGCTCATGCATATCATAATCCAATTTCTGAAAACTAAAGGGAAAAAAAACGGAAAACAAAGAAAATTGACATTATTTATAGGGTAATAACAAATCAAATAACAATGGATTTCTCATCACTAACCATGGAGGCCAAAAGGAAGTGGCACAAAATTTTTCATGTGCTGAAAGAAAGAACTATCAACCCAGAATTCTATGTTCAGTGAAAACACCCTTCATAAGATCAGTGAAATAAAGATACTATAAACTGAATGTAAACTAGACTCTGTCACCACCAGATAACCCCTAAAAGAACTGCTAAAGAAAATTCTCCAAACAGAAAGAAACTTAGAACATAAGGAATGAAAACAAACAAACAAAAAAAATATATATATATATACATCCGATAAATTTAACAGACTATTCTCTTCTTGAGCTTTTAGAATATATAATAGTTAACAGCAAAAATCAAAACACTGCATGATTTGGTTTTCAATGGATTTAGAGGGAATATTTAAGACAATTACATTATAGAGGGGAGACGGCAAAGGGACCAAACTGGTGGTAAGATTTCCATATTCCACCTAAAACAGTAAAATATTGATACTAGCAAACTGTGATGAATAGGTATATTGTAATACCTACAGCAACCACTAAGTAAAACAAATGAAAGTAAACAGATACACTAAAAAATACTATAAATTAAATAGAATACTTAAATGTTCAAGTAGCCCACAGGAAAGCAAGAAAGGGGAAAACACAGGAATCAAAAACAAAGAAAACAAATAGTAAACATATACTGTAATAAAAGGGCAGACATAAATCCTGACATATCAACAATTACATTAAGTGTAAACGGTCTAGCTAAACTGCCTCAGCTATGGCGAGTAGTGGCAGTGCCAGGGAGATGGCAGCGGCAGCGAATCTGAATGCTGTGAGGGAGACTACAGACGTTCTGCTTGAGATTTCAAGAATTTTGAATATTGGCTTAGATATGGGAACTCTGTGCATTTGTGTACGGCTTTGTGAACAAGGAATTAACTCAGAAGCTTTACCATCAGTTATTAAGGAACTTCGCAAGGCCTCCAAAGTACTGAAGGCTGCTAAAAATATGACAAGTTAACTTTCTGGAGAAATCCTGATGAGAAATGTCAAGCTCGGCAAAAGGATTTGAAGACTGCATTGTAGTCAAGAATGTAGAATGAAATTACTGCATGCCGCAGTATAGAAACATTTTGGTTTCTTTTTAAGAATTATAAACTATAGCTTCATAAATCAGTGGAAAGTGGCTTAAGAGAGAACTATCAAATGTGTTTACTTCACATCTTATTCATTTTTTTTAAAGGCCCCAATGCTTTGGCATTGCTGTGTTCATATTTTTGTATTCCTTAATTTATACCTCTGATAACTTTAATTTTCTAAGCAGTCTGTCTATCAAATGTACACATCACTGTGCTTGGTTGAAAGTCTAGTGGAACCCATTAGTAGTGATACAGTAGTTACGACTTGTTAACATTTCCATTATAAACTTTAATTTTGAATTGTTTATGCATAATAACTGTGGATTTAGTTGTGTTGAGCTGTAAGCTGACAGAATTTCAGCCACTATTTGTGAATTTTTTTTAGATTCATTATGAATATTAGAATTGGGTTTTTTTTTTAAATAAGAGCATAGAAAGCATTTCTTGTGAGCTCTTTAATGAATAATATTTAGTTTTATACACGAAGTTTGGCTGGCTGTTAATGTTAATCTGGTCATTTTTATGCTGAAATATAAAACTTTTAGAAACTTAGATTTTAAAAGTAATGACAGAGCTTAACTTAGTATCATTTGTAGTTTTATTCATTTAAATCTAATGAGAATGGTTCACTTTCTAAGTTTTATACCCTATAAATTAAGGTCTAAAAAAATAATTTATAAAATGAAACATGGCCAACATGCAAAATTCCCTTTTGATTTTATTACACAAAAGTAATTTGAGTCTTAACTAGTAAACCTTGAATAAAAGTTAGGATATTGTTGATTCTCTTCCTGTAACAGAAATCTCAATGGAAGATTTTTCACAAAATTAATATGAATTTAATCTGATTTTATTGTTTCTTAAATTTTAGACTTTTTAAGTTTACATTTAAATGATAGTACATGCATTCCCTCTTTAGTAGCATTTTTTTTTCAGACATGCTGAAGTGGTTTCAAAAAAGACTAGTAATATTTAAATAGCAACTTTATCTACTGTTTTAAAAATCCAGTCTTTTAACTAGATTGGCTTTTTAAACACATGGCATCTTTATCAAGCACAATGGAAAGGTCTATTGACAGAACTGACTGAGAGACAGTAACTTGTGACAGTAAGTCATCTGATAAACACTGCAAACACTGCATGTTATCTATAAAATCATATAAAGAAAACACTTTTGTCAAGCTCTTAATTTGAGCAAAATTTGTATATCGTATCAGGCCTTAAGAGTTGATAGTTTTATTTATGATTTTGTAGATTAAGTTATTTATGTATGAAACAAAGCAGGAAAATATATTGAAAAGGGATGGTTTACAGAGGGTTTCTTTAATGTGTTACATATCTGAAATGTAAACATATATTTTTAATGTATACTTAAATACTATTTAAGGGAATCAAACAAAATAGTGATGCAATTGCAGTGTGTGCATACTGTTGTCAATGACAAAATTAAAACCATTTTGGTGGGAAAAAAATGTAAATAGTCTAAAGACATCAATTAAAAGACAATATCATCAAAACGGATTATGAAACATGACCCACTATATGCTGTCTAAAACAAACTCATTTCAAACATAATATCATTCAAAGGATAACAGGAAGTTCTTTAATGAATACAGATGCAAAAATCCTCACAAAATACTCGCAAAATGGAATCCAGCAGCACATTAAAAGAATTATACCTAACCAACTGGGATTTATTCCAAGTGTGCAAGGCTGGTTCAACACAATAAAATCAATTAATGTACACCACATCAATAAATCAAAGAGGAAAAACCACATGATCATCTCGATCAATGCAGAAAGGCATCTGACAAAACTGAACACCCTTTCTTGATGAAAACACTCAAAAGGATAGGAATAGAAGGAATCTTTCACAATATGATAAAGGAAATATATGAAAAACCCACAGCTAACATCATACTCAATGGGGAAAGACTGAAAGCTTTCCTTCTAAGATCAGGAACAAAACAGGGATGCCCACTGTCACCACTGCTATTCAACATTGTGTTGGAAGTTCTAGCTAGAGCAATTAGGCAAGAAAAAGAAAAAAAAAGGCATCCAAATTGGAGACAAAGAAGTAAAACTTTCACTATTTGCAAATGATCTGATCCTATACTTAGAAAACCCAGAAAAATCTGCAGCAAAGCTACTGGAGCTACTAAATGAATACAGCAAAGTGACAGGGTACAAGATCAACACGCAAATATCAGTAGTATTTCTATACACACCATTAGTGAGCAATATGAGAAGGAAATCAAGAAAAAAAAATTCCATTTACAATAGCAACCAAAAGAATCAAGTATTTAGGAATAAACTTAACCAAGGCCACAAAAGACCTCTACATAGAAAGCTACAAGAAACTGCTAAAAGAAATCAAACAGGACCTTAAAAAATGGAAGAACATATACCATTCATGGATTGTAAGACTAAATATAGTTAAGATGTCAATTCTACCTAAGCTGATTTATAGATTCAATGCAATACTAATTAATAATAACTTACTTTGCAGAAATAGAAAATACAATAACCAAATTTGTTTGGAAGGGCAAGGTGCCCTCAATAACCAAAAGTATCTTGAGAAAGAGTAATGAAGTGGGAGGTCTCATACTACGTGACTTTCAAAGCATATTACAAAGCTACAGTGGTCAAAACAGCATGGTACTGGCATAAAGATAGATACAGTGACAAATGGAATTGAATTGAGTATTCAGATATACACCCTCTCATCCATGGACAACTGATCTTTCATAAAGCTGTCTAGCGAACGCAACCAGGACAAAGCAGCCTCTTCAACAAATGGTGTTTGGAGAACTGGATATCCATATCCAAAAGAAGGAAAGAGGACTCCTATATCATACTTTATACAAAAATTAACTCAAAATGGATCAAAGACCTAAACATTTGTGCTAAGATCATAAAAGTTTTAGAAGAAAATGTAGGGAAATATCTTAAAGATGATGTGATAGGAGGCAGTTTCCTAGACCTTACACCCAAAGCAGAGGCAATGAAAGAGGAAATAGATAAATGGGATCTCCTCAAAATTAAAAACTTTTGTACATCACAGGACTTTGTCAGAAAAGTAAAAGGCAGCATATGCAATGGGAGACAACATTTGGAAACCACATATAAGATAAGGGTTTAATATCCAGAATATATAAAGAGATCCTACAACTCAACAATAAAAAGACAAACAACTCAATTAAAAAATGGGGAAAAGACATAGATACTTTTCTGAAGAGGAAATACAAATGGCTCAAAAACATATGAGAAGATGCTCAACTTCACTGGCTATCAAGGAAATGCAAATCAAAACCAAAATGAGATATCATCTCACACTTACTAGAATGTCCATTATCAAAAAAAAAAAAGAAAAGGAAAGGAAAAAAAGAAAACTACAAGTGCTGGAGAGAATGTGGAGAAAGGGGCACACCTATTCACTTGGTGGGAATGTTGAATGGTGCAGCCACTCTGGAAGGCAGTGTGGCGGTTCCTAAGAAAGCTAAGTACAGAATTGCCATGTGATCCAGCAATTCCATTACTAAGTATATACTCAGAGGAACTGAAAGCTAAGACATGAAGCAACACTGTAAACTGATGGTTTACAGTGGCATTATTCACAATTGCCAAGAGAAGGAAACAGCCCAAGTGTCCATCAGTGGATGAGTGGATAAACAAACTGTGGTATACATATACGTTAGAATATTACACCGCTATAAGACAGAAGAAAGTCACAGAGCATATAACAACATGGATGAACCTTGAGGACGTTACGTTGAGTGAAATTAGCCAGAAACAAAAAGGAAACTACTGTATGGTCTCATTAATATGAACCAACATTAATGAGCAAACTTTGAGAGTTAAAGCAGAGAACACAGGTTATCAGGAGATAAAAAGAGGCCAGAGATTGGGCATTTGATGCTCAAGGAGTAGAGGATTTTCAACAAGATTGATTGTATAGATCCAGAAATGGATATCACAATACTGTGTGAAAGTAGCACAATACTGTAAATACACTGAACAAAGATGATTATAAGTCAAGTTGAAAGAGGAAGGCTAGGGACATGTATGACACCAGAAGGAAAGATAGAAGATAAAGACTGCGACTGTATAACATAGTGAAACCTAGAATGGTCACTGATGGTCAATAAATACACAGATATAAAAATATTTGTACATGTGAGACAACAAAAGAAAGTCAACTTTGCAAGGTGTCAAAAATGGGATGGCATTTGGGAAAAATATAATCAATGAAAACTATAGAGTCTGTAGTTAACAGCCATATTGTAATATGCTTCCAGAAATTGTAACAAAGGCAATATACTAAAGCTAATTGTCTATGAGAGGGGAGTATAAGGGAGGGTTATGGAATTCTAGGTGGTGGTAGTGTTGTCTGACCTTTTTATTTTATTTTACTTCACTTTTATTTTTTCTTTTATCCTTTTTATTATTCTTCATTTAATTTTTTGAAGTAATGAATGTATTCAAGGGCTTATTGTGGTGATGAATGCACAACTATGTGATGATACTGTGAACAACTGATTGTACACTGTGGATGACTGTATGGCATGTGAATATATTTCCATAAAATTGGGGGGGGGGGTGGATAATAGGAAGAAAATTAGGTGGATATAGTAATAACAAAGTAGACCCCAGAGCAAAAACAATTACCAGGGACAAAGAGGCACATGACATACTGATGACAGGGTCCATTCACCAAGGAGACTTTTATAAAAACCCTAAAAGTGGTTGCATCAAACAGAGTTTCTAAAACCATGAAGCAGGAGATGCAGATCTGAAGACAGTAGAGTAGGGAGTTCTAGGATTCAGTTCATCCTCCAGGGCAGCTATGAATAGCCAGTAACTGCCTGAAATAACTGAGGGGCTCTAGCAACCAGAAAACCTTTACACCATCTGGGGATGAGCAGAAGGAAGAGACTGATAAACTGCAGTGCAGAGTTGTGAGTAGATCTCTCCACGCTGCAGAAGCTGATGCCCAACCCCCGCTGGCGTGGCATGCTGCCTCAAGAGCCACTCCCTGGCTTGAAAAGGAAGCCCTCTCTACCAGGAACAGGGGGCTGGGAGCCTCAGCCAGGCACTAACTGCAACTTCTGATTAGTGAATTCGGACAGCTGGCTACCACACAGGATAGAAAGCACCAGCAGATTTGTTTCAACCCCATTTGCAGCAGGGAAAAATCAGGATGGATTAACAGTTACAGTAACTTTTCAGGGCAGCAGAGATCAGTTCCCTAAAGGATGGCTCTTCCTCAAGAAAAGGGGGAGACAGGGCCAGGCACCAACTTTGACTCTTGATTAGCAAATTTGGGGTGCTGGACTCCAGCTCCGAGAACATCTACAGTTTTCATCAGCCAAATATAGAAAGCAGCTGGCAACCTCCATTTCAAACCTGTCCCTAGCAGGCGGGGCTTTTAACCAGCAAATTCAGAGGGCTGGACTCCAGCTCCAAGAGAACAGCTACAGATTTAACTGGCCTTGGGTAGAAAGTAGCTGGCAGCATCCGTTTCAACCCTGCCCCCAAGAGGGGCATAAGTGGGGCTGATTGAGAGACACGGTAACTTCTCGGGGCAGTGGGGAACAGGATGCTGAAGGGCTGTTCTTCCCCAAGAAAAGGCAGGAAGGCAAGGCCCAGCACACTTTGCAGCTGTTGAACAGGGTCTGAGATCTGAGCAACAGTTTCAACCCGACTAGGCCAAAAGCAGTTGGCAACATCTGTCTCAACCACACATCCAGCAGGGGCAAGGTCAGCTGATAATTAAAGGCACAGTACCACCTTAGGACAGTGAGGAACAGTTGGCTGAAGAGAGCCATCTGCTGGGCATGATAAGAAAGCAAAGAATCAGGGAGACATCATAGAGAAGATTGGCATCCTTTCCGTCTCCTCCCAGGGCAGCACTTTGGAAAAGATATACACCCCCTTTGTGGGTCCTGGACCTTTTTAACTGGGAAAAACTGACTTTGGTAGGTCCTCTCTGGAGGGACTCTCCTCCCAGAATTAGCACTCCAGGTAAAAGTAGCTAGACATAATAAAAGGAGTGTTAAAAACATATAAGGGGGGAAAAAAAAGAAAAAGAAAAGAAAAAAAACTAGTGTAAACTCAAAAAAATCATACCATATATTCAGAGCAAGAATCAGATGAATAAGAGCTGAAAAAATTCTAGTCAGTTAAACACGAGCTATTCTAAAGCTCTAGAAAAAATTGAACCAAGTGTCAAAGAAGAGCTATAGCATAAAGACAGTCAACAAGAAAACCCTAAGCAAGAAAGAGAAACTGAAACTCAGAATAAACTCATCAAGAAAATCAGATGCCTAGACACCAGCAAAAAATAAAAAGCCATACTAAGAAACAGGAATATATGGCCCAATCAAAGGAACAAACCAAAACTTCAGATGAGATACGGGAGTTGAAACAACTAATTAATGATACTCAAACAAATCTCCTAAATAAATTCAAGGAGATGAAAGAAAATGTGTTAAAAGAGATAAAGGATACAAAGAAGACACTGGGTGAGCATAAAGAAGAATTTGAAAGCATGCCAAAAAATATATACAACAGAACTTATGGAAATGAAAGCACAACAAAAGAGATTAAAAATACAATGGAGACATACAACAGTGGATTTGACGAGGCAGAAGAAAGGATAAGCAAACTAGAGGATACTACATCCAAAACCTTAATAGACAAAAGAACAAATAGAGAAAAGAATGAGAAAATGTGAGCAGGGTTTCAGAGAACTGAATGACAGCATGAAGTGCACAAAAATACATGATCATCAGTGTCCCAGAAGGAGACAACAGAGGAAAAGGGGCCAAAAAAATATCTGAGGAAATAATGGTCAAAAATTTCCCAACTCTTATGAAAGATATCAATATACAGTTCCAAGAAGCGCAATGTACTCCAAACAGAATAAATCAGAATAGACCCATTCCAAAACACTTACTAATCAGAATGTCAAATACCAAAGATAAAGAATTCTGAAAGCAGCAAGAGAAAAGTGATTCATCATAAAACAAGTGAAACTTGATAAGACTAAGTCCCAATTTCTCATCAGAAACCATGGAGGCAAGAAGGCAGTGGTATGATATGTTTAAGATACTGAAAGAGAAACTGCCAGTAAGAATGCTTTATTCAGCAAAACTATCCTTCAAAAATAAGGGAGACTTTAAAATATTCACAAACAGAAACTGAGAGAGTTTGTTAGTAAGAGATCAGCCCTAGAAGAAATACTAAAGGGAGTGCTATAGGCTGAAAGAAAAAGACAGGAGAGAGAGGTTTGGAGGTGAGTATAAAAATGAAGAATTTCTGTAAGGGTAACTAAAAGGGTAAAAAAGGACACAAAAATAAGATATGACATATAAAACCCAAAGGATAAAATGGTTGAAGAAGTACTACCTTTACAGAAGTAACACTGAATGTTAATGGATTAAACTCCCCAATCAAAAGACATAGACTAGTGGAATGGATAAAAAAAAAATAGTCAATCTAAATGCTGTCTACAAGAGACTCACTTTAGACCAAAGACAAATAGATTAAAAGTGAAAGGTTGGAAAAAAGATAGTCCACACATTGACATTGACTGCGTTTTAAAACTTCAACTTCAGTGTGAGACCAAGGGAAGAGATGTTTATTTGGTGCAGGATTTATATTTTCTGTAGCACACTAAATAATTTAACTTGTACAGTCAGTTTATTCAAATACCATAATTACATGGAACTTTGAATAGGAAGTGAGATCTGGTAGATTTGTACAGGTTAGTGTGAAACCCCAATAAATCCCAAAGTAATTTGGGCAAAGAATAAAAATGTATCTCCAGCCCCCACCCCCCCAGGAACTTGGGAAAAATGCATAAATATTAAACTTCCCCACCTGGGCTATTACTGATATTCTCACAAGCATTGAGGACTACCAATTTAGAAGGCCAGGCCCTCAATCTTGGAACTTGCCTTATGAAGCTTGTTACTGCAAAGGAGAGGCTAAGCCTACTTATAATTGTGCCTAAGAGTTTCCCCCAGAGAACCTCTTTTGTTGCTCAGATGTGGCCTCTCTCTTTCAAGCCCACTTGGCAGGTAAACTCACTGCCCTCCCCACTACATGGGACATGACTCCCAGGGGTGCAAATCTCCCTGGCAATGTGGGACATGACTCCTGGGGATGAGCCTGGACCCAGCATCATGGAATTGTGAAAGTCTTCTTGACCAAAAGGGAGAAGAGAAATGAAACAAAATATAGTTTCAGTGGCTGAGAGATTTCAAAAAGAGTTGCAAGGTCATTGTGGAGGTTATTCTTATGTGCTATATAGATATCCCTTTTTAGTTTTTAGTGTATTGGAAGTGCTAGAAGGAAATATCTGAAACTGTCAAACTGCAACCTAGTAGCCTTGATTCTTAAAGATGACTGTATAACTATGTAGCTTACACTGTATGACTGTGTGATTGTGAAAACCTTGTGACTCACACTCCCCTAATATAGTGTATGGACAGATGAGAAGATAAATGGGGAGAAATATTAAATGAAAATTAGGGGGGATGGGGGAATGGGATGTTTTACGTGTTCTTTTTATTTTTATTCCTTTTTTTTGGTGTAATGAAAATGTTCAAAAATTGATTGTGGTGATGAATGGACAACTGTATTATGCTTCTGTGAACAACTGATTGCACACTGCAGATGATTACATGGTATGTGAATATATCTCAATAAAACTGATTAAAAAAAACAAAAACAGTAACAAGAAAAGAGTGGGAGTGGCTCTAATAAAATTGGAGAAAATGAACTTTAAGAGCAAAACTGTTAAAAGAGACAAAGAAGGACACTATATATTATTAAAAGGGGGGCAGTCCACCAAGGAGAAATAAAAATCACAAGTATTTATGCACCTAACCAGGATGCCTCAAAATACATGAGGCAAATATTGGCAACACTGAAAGAAGAAACCAAAAATAGCTGAAGAGTTCAATATACTATTCTCATCAATACATAGAACATCTAGACAAAGAATCAATAAGAAAACAGAGAACTAAATAATATGATAAATGAACTAGACTTAACAGATATTTACAGAACATTATACCCCACAACAGCAGGATATATACTCTTCTCAAATGTTCATGGATCATTCTCCAGGATAGATGACATTTTGGTGTCACAAAACAGGTCTCAATAAATTAGAAAGATTGAAATTAAACAGAAAACTTTCTATGATCATAATGGAATGAAGCTGAAAATCAATAACAAGCAGAGAACAGGAAAATTCACAAATTTATGGAAATCAAACAAAACACTGTTGAACAATCAGTGGGTCAAGGAAGAAATTAAAAGAGGAATCAGTAAATATTTTGAGACAAATGAAAATGAGAACACAACATACCAAAACTTATGGGATGCAGGGAAGGCAATGCTGAGAGGCAAGACAATTGCCCTAAATGCCTACATTTAAAAAGAAGACAGAGCCAAAACAGAATACCTAATTGCACACCTGGAAGAAATAGAAAAAGAACAGCAAACTAACCCCAAAGCAACCAGAAGGAGAGAAATAACAAAGATTCAAGCAGAAATAAATGAAACTGAGAATTTAAAATAATAATAATAATAGAATCAACAAAACCAAAAGTTGGTTCTTTGAGAAAAATCAAAAAAAAATTGACAAACACTTAGCTAGACTGACAAAGAAAAAAAGAGAAAAGATACAAATAAATAAAATCAGAAATGAGAGGGAGGACATTATTACTGACCCTACAGAAATAAAAAAGATCCTAAGACAATGCTATGAGCAACTGTATGCCAATAAACTAAACTACTTGGATGAAATGGACACCTTCCTAGAAATACATGAACAACCTACACTGACTCTAGAAGAAATAGAAGACATCAACAAACCAATTACAAGTAAAGAGATTGAATGGTCATCAAACACCTCTCAACAAATAAAATCCCAGGACCAGATAGCTTCAAAGGGAATTCTACCAGACATTCCAAGAAGAATTAATATCAATCATGCTCAAACTCTTCCAAAAAACTGAAGAGGAGAGAGAAAGCTATCTAACCATTCTATGAAGCCAACATACCCTAATACCAAAGCCAAAGATTATACAAAAAAAAGAAAATTACAGACCAATTTCTCTAATGAATATAGATGCAAAAATCCTCAACAAATACTTGCAAATCAAATCCAACAAAACATTAAGAGAATTATATACTCTGATCAAATGGGTTTTATCCCAGGTATGCAAGGGTGGTTCAACAAACGAAAATCAACTAATACATCACACAAACAAATTATAGGGGAAAAAACACATGATTATCTCAATTAATGCAGAAAAGGCATTTGACAAAATCTAGCATCATTTCTTAATAAAAACACCTCAAAATATAGGAACAGATGCAAACTTCCTCAACATGATAAAGGGCATATATGAGAATACCACAGCTAACATCATACTCAAAAAAGACTGAAAGCTTTCCCTCTAAGACCTGGAACAAGACAAGGATGCTCACTGTCACCACTGTTATTTAACATTGTGCTGGATGTTCTGGCAAGAGCAATTAGACAAGAAAAAAAAAATAAAAAGCACCCACACAGGAAGGGAAGAAGTAAAACTTTCACTGTTTGCAAATGACATGATCCTATATTTAGATAGTCCCAAAAAATCTACAACAAAGCTACTAGAGCTAATAAATTATTTCAGCAAAGTGGCGGGATAGAAGATCAACACACAAAATTCAACGGGGTTTCTATACACTAGTAATGAGCAATCTGAGGAGGAAATCAAGAAAATAAATCCATTTACAATAGCAACTAAAAGAATCAAATATCTAGAAATACATTTAACCATGGCTGTAAAGGACCTATACACAGAAAACTACAAAATACTGCTAAAAGAAATCAAAGAAGACCTAAATAAATGGAAGGACATTCCAAGTTCATAGATTGGAAGACTAAATATAGTTAAGGTGTCGATTCAACCCAAACTGATTTACAGATTCAATGCAATACCAATCAAAATTCCAATAGCCTTCTTTGCAGAAATGGAAAAACCAATCATCAAATTTATTTGGAAGGGTGAGGGGCATTGAATAGTCAAAAAAATCCTGAGAAAGAAAAACAAAGTTGGAAGACTCACATTCCTGACTTTAAAGTATATATTACAAAGCTGCAGTAATCAAAACAGTATGATACTGGCATAAAGATAAATATATATCGACCAACGGAATCGAATAGAGAATTCAGAAGAAATAGATCCTCACATCTATGGTTAACCGATTTTTGACAAGGCCAAGTTCACTCAACTGGGACAGAAATATCTCTTCAACAAATGGTGCTGGGAGAACTGGATATTCCTATCCAAAAGAATGAAAGAGACCTATATCATACACCTTATACAAAAATTAACCCCAAATGGATCAAAGACCTAAACATTAGAGGTAAGACCGTAAAACTCCTGAAAGAAAATGTAGGGAAGCATCTTCAAGATCTTGCGGTAGGAGGTGGTTTCTTAGACCTTACGCTCAAAGCACAAGCAATGTGCTTACCATGCAGCAGTAAGTAGGAACAAGGTCCTGAAACATATGGCAACATGGATGAACATTGAACATATAATGCTGAGTGAAACAAGTCAGAAGAAAAGGAGAGATATTGCGTGTTCCCACTACTATGAAATCCCTGAACAATGTAAAATGAATGCAAAATCAAATCTACTTAAAAGTCAAACCCTCAATGTTGAGGCTTGCTCTGGTGAAACTTATGGCTGTAAAGGGAAGGCTAAGTCCACCTATATTTATGCCAAGGAGTCACCTCCAGAGAATCTCTTTTATTGCTCAAATGTGGACTTTCTCTCTCTAAGCCTAACTCTGCAAATAAATTCATCACCCTCCCCCTGACATGAGACAGGACCCCTCAGATGAATGAGTCTCCCTGGTGACCTGGGACATGGATTGACAGAACTTAAAGAAAAATAGACAAAACCACAACTGTAGTTGAGGACTTCAACCCCCCCTCTCAAGGAGTTGAGAATGCCTTTTGACCCATAATGTCGACACCCCTTTTCAATATGTGACAAGTTAGGATGGTCACTGCCAAGACATCCCTGAAGATCAGGAAAGTGATTAAACTAGAGCAAGAGGTAGCAACAGGGAAAAAGAAAAAGAAAAAAAAAAAAAAAAAGCACAAGCAATAAAAGAAGAAATAGATAAATGGGATCTCTTCAAAACTGAATACTTTTGTGCTTCAAAGGACTCTGTCAAGAAAGTGAATAGGCAGCCTACTCAATGGGAGAAAATATTTGGAAACCACATATCCAATAAAGGTTTAATATCCAGAATATATACAGAAATCCTACAACTCAACAATAAAAAGACTAAACAACTCAATTAAAAATGCGCAAAAGATTTGAATAGACACTTTCCAAACAGGAAATACAAATGGCTTAAAAGCATATGAAAAGAAATCCAACATCACTAGCCATTAGGGAAATGCAAATCAAAACCACAATGAAATATCATTTCACACCTACTAGAAAAAATAGAAAACTACAAGCACTGGAGAGGATGTGACGAAATAGGAATACTTTATACACTGCTGGTGGGAATGTAGAATGGTGCAGGTGCTTTGGAAGGCTGTTTGGCGGTTCCTCAGGAAGCAAAGTATAGAACTACCACATGATCTGGTAGCCCACTACTGGGTACAAACTAAGAAGAACTGAAAGCAGGAACAAGAGTAGATGTTTGCACACTGATGTTCATATGGGGCATTATTCGCAATTCCCAAAAGATGGAAGCAGCCCAAGTTTCCATCAACTGATGAGTGGATGAACAAATTGTGGTATACACATACAATGAAGTCCTGATCCATGCAACAACATGGATGAACTCTGAGGATATTATGTTGAGCAAAATAAACCAGAAATAGCAAGACAAATATTGTATGATCCCACTAATATGAACTAATTATAATGAACAAAACTCTGGGAGTTAAAATCTAGAGAATAGGTTACCAGGAGATAGAAAGAGAATGGGCATATGATGCTTAAGGTGCAAAGAATTTTTAATAAGGTGGATTGTAAATGTTTGGAAATGGATAGAGGTGATGGCAGCACAATACTGTAAATGTAATTAACAGTGCTGAATGTGAGTATGGTTGAAAGGGGAAGTCTAGGGTCACGTATGTCACTAGAAGGAAAGCTAGGGGATAAAACACTGGACTGTGTAACGTAAGAATACCTGTTGTGGAGGATGACTGTGGTAATTGTACAAATGTAACAAAGTTCTTACATGATCTAGAACAAAATTATGTCACTATTACAAGGTTTTAATAATAGGATGGTATATGGGAAAAATACAATTAATGCAAACTAAGAACTATAGTTAACAGTAACATTTCAATATTCTTTCAATAGTTGTAATAAGGGTACTATACCAAAACTAAGCACCAATAATGCGGGGCAGGGGGGTAAAAGAGGTACAGGATTTTTGTTTTTCAGAGCAATAAGAATGTTCTCAAATTGATTGTGGTGATGAATGCATAACTCTGATTATACCGAGAGCCACTGGTTATACACTTTGAATGGATTATATGGTGTGTGAATAAAAGTGTTTAAAATAAAATAAAATAAATAAAATAAAATAACCATGAAGCAAAGATTGATAGAACTGAAAGAGAAACAGACAAAACCACAACTGTAGTTGGGGACTTCAACCCCCCCTCTCAATAAGTGACAGAACCACTAGACAGAAAACCAACAAGAACATAGAAGGAAACAAACACCACTACCAACCAAGGGGGTATAATTTACATATGTAGAACACTCCACTCAACAACAGCAGAAGATATATTTTTTCTCAATCACATACTCAACAACAGCAGAACATACATTTTTTTCTCAGTCACATAAGGAACATTCACCAAGATAGATCATATCCTATCTTAAAATTTTTTTTAATAATTAAAATCATAGAAAGGATATTCTTGACCCAGGCAAAATGAAATAAGGGGGATAAAAAACTGGTCAAATCTGAACACGCTCTCTAGTTTAGTTAATAGTATTTTACCATTATTAATATCTTGATTTTGACAACTGTGTACCATTGTGAGTAAAATGTTGTCACTGGGGCAAACTGGGGGAAGGGTAAATAGGAACTCTGCTACTATTTTACAACTATGTGAGTCTAAAATTATTTCAAAATTTAAAAGTTTAAAAAATTGCAGCAGATTTCTACACCTTAATGGCCTAACTCAGGATCAGAAAGATTAAAAAAGTATTTCGTTCAGTATAACCAATCTATCTCTAATGCATCAAAGTATATGTGCATTTTAAATTATCAGAAGTTTACCTAGGATAATATTTGATCATTATAAAATGCTTCATCTGGGACCTATAACTTATGTGTTCCAACCAGGCTTACAACACTCTACAACTCTGAAGTAAAGATTTTTTTTTTCTTTTCACCTTTATCATTTCATCCAACCAGGACATTTACAAAATCAACTACCATCTAGTACTTATCATCATTTTATAAAATCAAAGATATTTGAACTCCAAATAATAGGAAAAACACAATCATAGGATTCATAATCTGAATCAATTTAACTTTATGAAAAACTCACTATGTTGACTTTATGTTTCCCATTTCACTAGCATTTGGGATCATTGCCTTATACACTACACCTCATCGGCAAGAGAAAGGTATGATCAAATTTGTGTTCTACAAAGCAAATTCTGGCAGCAATAAAGGATAGATTAGCAAGGGAAAAATTGGAAGCACAGGTAGATATGAATTAAAGGGATACTGCAACAATCCAAGAAAGAAAAAAATTATAACTTTTACTAAAACAATGGCCATAAAGATAGAAAAACAAGCCTTGAGAGAACTTGATGAGTAATTACAGAGGTGAAAAGAAATACAGAAGTTAATGTCAGAATCAACTAAAAAAATTCAATTTACAATGCTCAGGGGAAAATCTAACAAAAGGAGTATAAGACCTGTTCACACTGCTGAGAGATTAAAGACAAACCAAATAAATGGAGAGAGACACTGTGTTCATGGGTCAGATAACTCAACATTGATAAGATGTCAATTTTCCCAAAACTGATCTATAGATTCCAAACAATCCCAAACAAAATCTTGGCAGGCAAATTGTAGAAACTGACAAGCTGATTCTGATATTCATACGGAAATTCAAAGGACTTAGAGCAGCCAAAATAACTGAAAAAGAAAGAAATTGAGGGACTTACACTCCCTGATTTCAAAGCTTACTATAAAGCTACAATAATCAAGACCATCTTATGCTGGTGTACAGACAGACAAAGAGATCAGTGGAAGAGAGTAGAAAATCCAAAAAAGACACACAAATAAATGGACAAGTGGTTTTCAGTAAAGATGCAAAGGCGCTTCTGTAGAGAAAGAATAGTCTTTTCAACAAACGGTGTGGGAACAATTAAATACCCATATCAAAAGAAATTAATTTAGTTCTATATCTCACACCATATAAAGAAATTAACTCAAAATGGGTCATAGACCTAAAAGTAAAACCTCAACTACAGAACTTCTAGAAGAAAATATCAAAGAGAATCTTTGTTACCTTGGTTTAAACAAAGGTTTCTTAGACCTGACACCAAAAGCAAAATCCATAAAGGAAAAAAAAATAATAAACTGGACTTCATGGAGACACATGACTTTGGAAACCATGCCACTGCATGTAACCTACTTTACCAGTTTTGGATCTTAGAAACAATCAGTTGAAATTATTTTAAATTTTTATTGTATGATTATACATTTTATTAATGTAAAAGGAATTCATGGATATACGCATTACAATTTTGCTTTGAAATAAAAGAAGATCTGGGGACAGAGGGAGCATTCAATTTAACTTTATGGGGACTAAAATTTTCCCTACTGTTAATAAAAAGGATTACAAATATATTGTATATAATATGTAATTTTTTTAATATTCTTTAAAGAAAAATGCTTATATGTTAACCCTGCCTCTTTTGGTTCATAATAACATCCTAATTCCTGAAGCTATATCTTCATTTCGTTGTAACTAGAAATAGGGTACTTCATTTATCAATATGTGTGAAATTCAGTATCATGTTAGACTAACCTAAGAGGTTAAAATAATTATCTATATACATTACTCATATATATACATTACTCAAATAATCAGATTTAATAGTTTGCTGAAAATTTTCAATAAATGTATTTATAATAATGTACTTTTATAAATATTTTACAATATAGTGAGATGTTTTCAAACCTCAGAGCATTAATTTAGGTTATTTTCCTTCCCTAAGAGAAATTGGAGGTCATAGATTCCCAAGTCACATTAGCAAGAAAATTTCCAAATTTGAGCACAAAATATAATTTATATAAATTCCAACTACTCCACAAAAATAATTCTAAAGAACTGGCTTCTGAAAGAGAAATGTCATTCATTTAAATAGTTTATTTGCAAAATGCTTGCTAGCCTAATGTTTTACTAAGCTACTCAAATAATATAATTCTAATTAACATATATTATGCACTTTATTATTATATTTCAGTTGGCACTGCCCTTTTTGATTCTCAGTCCAAAGCCCTTTAGTCTAGCTGAAGATCAGTGCTCATTTTGTTTTACCTCACATGTGAGGAATGGCTTATAATTTTGAGTGTTTTATTCTTTTCAAATGGAAACAGAAGACTGGAATGAAAGCTAAGAGAACTTGAAGTACCACTTTTGATAACGTTTGCTTCTGCTTTTCTCCCCACCAACCATTAATCTTCTATTCTAGAGAAGAATTTGAAGAATACTCTTATTCCCTAGTCAAATCCCTATACAGGAAAAAAGCTAAATTACCAGGGAACCAGCCACTTAATTTTGACACCTGCTTACCAAGATTGATCAATCATTTTTGATGTCTGTTTGTTAGATTGCAATCCTTCAATTTAGTAAAAGAGTTTCAAGATAATTAATGAAGTGAGAATGTCAGTTAAAGTCTTTCCCACTGTGTTACTACTTCAAATGTCTGATACAAGACACCATCCTCAAAATAAACCTTTCAAAGCTTAACATTTACTTTACTAGGGAGAATTCTTTCTTCTAAATGTAATTCTTCCCTTTAACATTAAATACCATCTTCTCTTTACCTCTAAGAGTATGTATGCACAACAAAACACAGATAATTGTACCAGTGATATTTACTCTAATTAATAGCTTGTATTCCTCAGAGAAATGAAAAAGCATTTACCAATAGAGTACAATGGAAATAAAAGCTTCTGAGGCAATGACGAATGTTCAATGATTAGCTCAGGGTGTACTGTTATTTAACTATTTGTAAATTAAAAATCTATTCCTCTTTTAGTCACTAATGTATTATGCTTATGAATGCCATCTCTCAACGTGATTTAAGCTAGTTTTAATTTGATCTGTGATCTTTCTTAGTAACTGGGACAACATCTGCTAATGAGGTCATAGGCTGCTGATCCAGCTGATTAACAAGTTCCATTACTATAGAATGTAGCTATGAGCTTCTCAGGACTACAATGTTTGTCCATTTTAGAAAAATGGAGCAAATCCCATCCACATAAAGGCCAATATTTCTAAATTAGGCATCATTCAGGCAATCTTCTTATTTATGTATAAAAAGATTTTAAAAATGGATATGGCTTTTTTTTCACTGTTGCCTGCCAGTTTAAATGTCCAAACTTCTTTCTTACCAGTCAAAGAAGCTGCTACACTGTCATAGCAAAAAATTTAAGAATGCTTAACAAGCAAAAAAAGACTACTAACAAGCACAATTCAGTAAGATATCTTCCCTCATCTTGAAACACTTTTTAAACTTTTAATTATCACCTCTTCCAAATTAAAAAAAAAAAGTATTAAAAACCTACAATCTTATACTAATTTGTGAAAGGATGAAGCCAAGATACATTTCAACCTTTTACTGCAGGGGAATTTCATAAAGCTTCATTTTAAGATTTCACTTCCTAACCTGCTGTCAATTATTTTAAATGGGAGGATCATCTCTAACATCAAAAAATACCATTTTTTTTAAAGCATACATTTTTACAGTGAGTTTTAAGAGGCATCTGAAACCAGCAACAGTAAAAGATAGGAAGGGAGGGGAGGAAGGGAGGGAGGAAAAAAGGAAGGAAAACATGCCAGGTGGGAAATTATCCTACAATACAATACAATAAGGTGAACTATAAAATAGTCTATATTCCTGCCTTTGCCTTAGAGTCCAAGAGAGATTTCACCTCAATCAATAATCTACAAAGTGTAATTTCAGAGCCACAAACCAGCCAGCAAACTTCATGTTAAGTAACAAGGAGGTTGACTGACTTTGACTGTTATCTGCAAGTTGTCAGATGGCTACCCTAATGGACTCAACTAATTTATTTGCTGCTCCTCCCACCCCCACTCATTCCTTTCATATCAGGCAGGTGCCATAAACACCAACCAATAGGAGGAAAGTATCTTTAAAGTTGTAAAGCAAGCTCCTTATGCCCTGATCTTCAGAAAAACCAGTGATGCTCCCACAAAACAGCTAATAGTGAAATAGCCAGTTAGAAAATTCCTTATCTCCACCACATAAAAAAGTTCAGGTATTCCATCCTTTTATGTAGCCCAAATCTATCTTAAATTTCTCAATTTAAGATTTCCTAACAAATTCAATGTAGTATACTGGTTAAAAGTACATATGCTAGATGCACTTAACTGGCTAATTTGGAAACCACGACTCTCTCCTTCTATCCTATTAAGCGTGTAACCTTGGACAGGGTTACTTAAATTCACTGCCTCAATTTCCATCTGTAAACCCACACTAACAGCTCTAGTAACTTACAGAACTGGGAGAATCCAAAGAGAAGAATTCACCTAAAGCGCTGTTTGGCATATAATCAGCCCATCATAAACTCCACCTATTATTTCTAGACAAACTAAAATGTTAGCAGTGGTTCCCTCTAGAGAGGGAGCAGGATAGGGGGAAGAAGGAGGTACTTGTGGACCGTAACTTTTAACCTTTACACTCCTGTATTGCTCGATTTTGTCACAATGTGCCTGTATTCGTGAGTTACTTCCATAAATTTTGATTAAAAGTATTCTCCTAATAATACGGTGTTTGGCAGCGTAAGGTGAGTGTGGAAATGTTCTTGAAGAGCAGGGGGTCATAAGTCGCTGCGGACACCTGGATCACTCGGGAAAGTCTTCGCGTCCACATCGGTCAGTGCTTCGCGCGGAGCCGGGAGTTCCCCACCACCACAAGCGCCCGGGACTGGAGCGAGCGCAGCACGCGGACCCAGGACCCCCGCGCTGGGGAGATCCTAGGCCGCGGCGGGAGCGGGGCAGGGCTGCGGCGCGGGAACCGGCGAAGACACTTACTTGAACCTGCCCTGGCAGTGCTGGCACTGGTCCCCCACCCAGCCCGGGTCGCAGAGGCAGGTCGAGTTCACACAGCGACCCGAGAAGCAGGAGCCAGTCCTCTCACAGGGCTTGGACTGGGACACCTGCGCGTAGAGCGCCAGGTAGAGGAAGCCATAGCACAGCAGCCAGCTATTCCCGTCCAGTAGCCAGGAGGAGGCGCCCCCGCCGCCGCCCGCCGGCCGAGCCCTCCACAGCCCCGAGGCGGCCGGCCGCGCGGGGCCAGTGCGGGCTCGGGCCCCGGGCTCCATCTTCCCCCGCGCCCCTGCCTGTCTCGGCCGCGCTCGCAGAGGCGAACAGGGATGCTCTTCTGAAGAAATCTGGCTCAGAAAGCCTCGCCGCCGCCGCCGCTTCTCCTCCTCACCGGCGCCTGCCCCAGTCCCGCTCCCAGGTCAGGAGGGACAGTTCCCAACCAACGTCGCCTCCGCTCGGCGTCCTCCAGTCGCACTCGGGCATCGCCTCGCGGTCTCCTGACCTTGTCGTCTGCCGGAGGACCCCACAGCCGCGACGCGCCGGGCCAGGGCCGCCGCGGGGTGCAAGCGGCGCACGCTGAGCGGGACGCTCCTGAGGGACCTCACGGGTAGGGGGAGGGGACCCCGCGCGCGGCCCCGCCTCGCCCGCTACTCGCGCCAACCGCCTGGGCTCCGATCTCAGCGCGCCGGGGCAGGCGGGGGCCGAGCGGGAGCCCAGAGGTGGGTGAGTCCAACGTGGGAGGGGGAATCAGGAGAAGAGGGTCCACCCTGCACCGCCCAGCGGACGTTCAGTGGCACCCCCAGCAGCCATTTTCTCTCCCATATCCGTAGTCAGCCGTCCGGGCTGCGGCTGGAGCCCGCAGTGCTGGACTGCCTCCCCACCGTTGCACGAACCCAACCCCCCAACCCCACCCCACGGCCCAGCGCCGTGGTCTCGCCCCGCCTCTGATAGAGACCCGGAGCTCGGCTGCGCACGCCCATCCTGCTCGGCCGGTGAACTGAAGAGAGAACGGACCCTCCAGGTGTGGCCCGCGGGCCCGTAATGCCCTTTCCTTCAACGCGCAGGGGATCCCGCCCCACCTCCCCCGCACCCGTGCCACCCGAGCCCCAGAAATATAAGATCGGGTCGGGCTTTGCAGCTTCAGAGGAAAAGAAGCCCTTCCCGACCGCGGTCTAGTGCAGCAAAAGTGAAGCGCTTTTTCCCTAGTGCTTCCCCTTCCTCCGCCCCATCCTGTTGCCTGTTTCTCTCTCTCTTTTTTCTTTTTTTTTTTTTTCTTTTAAGAGAAACACTCCAACAGCACACAAAGAGCTGAGCATGTGCCGCAGGCAAAAGTCTTAAAGGCACCGCAGTCCGGCCACGTTGTGGAGTCCGCAAGGACAGGGAGGGGCGGGGGTTAGGAACTGCGAGGACCGCGAAGCGGTTTCCGCGGAGGGCCCTCTCCAAAGGGGAGCCATTTCTTCCACATAAATAATGAACACCCCTCCTGCCCTCCGCAACAAAGAATTGCGAGGCTCTGAGCCCCGAGCGCGCCACGGTTTCCCGACACTGCCTCGGAACCCCACATTTCTTTTTCTGGTTAGGCTTTCCACCTCCATCTGGGACAATATTCTGCCTTGAAAATGTTGCAACATCGGGGCTTTTTTCAGAAGAACAGAAATGATGCCCGGGAAAGAGCCGTTTTCCTTCCTCAGCAGCAGTCTTTCTTCCTTTAGATGGCTTTCCAAGATTTGATGGTATATGCTGAAATATTTGCTTTGTACTTTTATGCCTTCTCTAAATAAACTATTTGAACCCTTGAAAAAAGGGAGCTGAACACAGATTACATCTGTTATATGCGAATTAACTGTGTTACTGGAACTCCACCAAAGAAGGACAGGCAGTATGAAAAAGAATTTGAAATCTATCAAAGGCATTTCTGAGCAAAAGGAGAAAAAAGTTTTAGTTGTAACCACAAAGTCCTAATATTATTAAGATTTAATTCTTGTTTATTTAGGGTATAATGTGCCCATGTCATCTCTGTTACTCCTCTATTGTCGCCACTTTGCAGATGAGGAAAGAGAGACTCAGAAAGAGTCAAGGATTTGTCAGTGGCAGTTTAAGAGTAAATAGCGATCAGAGCTTTAAACACACATCCTGTGACTTCTGGGCTTCTTCCATTATTTACCAAACTGCTTCTATTAGCAGATGCTTTGTTCTCTTTTGGTAAATAAAAATAGCAGGATAAACTGTAACTGTTGGCTTCTTTTTCAAATACCTCAGCAGTGACTTAAGTCGGAAAACAAAGGTCCAGAAAGAGGTGGCTCCTTTGCAAGTAAAAAAGAAAAAGAAAAACAATGTTTCTCATTTATATATAAGCAAATCACAATTCCCACATAATATTAGTACTAACAACGTCTTCACCAAACCTAAGGTTGAGACGGCCCCTGTCTTCCTTGCACATCTTTTCCACATCAGGATGCCCCTTAGAGACTTCTCAGGATAGGGAAAGAAGAGGATGTGAGAACACTCTGCAAAAATCAGTTAAAAGGAGGATATTGTTCTGGGTCACACTTTTTAATTTCCGCAACTATAAAATCCGGAGGAAGAACTCTTTCCAGTGTCAGCCACACATGAACAATATCTGCTGTATTTTCCACTCTTCTCATGCCAACCAAAGTTTAAAGTCAGCCACATCTTTCTCACATCTAATGTGGTGTTGCTTTCAGATATGTGAAAAGTGACCAAGCCCTTAAAACCCTCAGTGAGTGTTAAGGTAATTCAAAGGGTTCACTGGAGCCCCTTTTAACAAGAGAGATCACTGCTTAACCACACATTGACTAGCCTATATTCAAACAAAGGATTTGCCCATTAAAAATATATCTAGCAACTATAATCATCTGAGTACCGCATTTAGAGCATGCAGCTCTCGAGACTTCCTCTCACCATTGACTTTAGAATCAAGCTGAATATATTAAATTTATTAAAAATTCTCACAGAATTTCTGCTTACCCTAAATACTACTTTTCTTTTTTCCAACAAACTCAGTCTTTACTAACTGTTATTTGAACAAGACAAAACAAAAATGAATAAAATGAGATTTCTACCGTGGATAAGTCTATCTCCTATTAGGCTCACTAGACTGGAAGCTCTTTATATCATTGTCATATAGTTTACAAATGTAGATGCAGAAAACTTAAATGATTTACACAGTCAGTGACAATGCTTGCTTAGAATCTTGACTGATGGTTCAGCATCTTCTATGATCAAGAAATTTTAAAACTCCAACATGATGTTATAACTTTTTTCCAAAGAAAGTAGTCCGCATCATAGCAGTATATGACATAACAATAATTCATCGAATTGTTAATAGCAGTCATAAATCTAGCAGAAAGGTGAAAATTTACTCCAGAGAGGTAATGGGGAAATGAAGAAGGATGAAATGGTTAAGAGAGGAATTATCTATTAAAATTTCTCCAAGGAGAAAGATGAGAAAAGTCTGTTTACTCCACAATTAGCCTGACATCATGACTTTTAGATTTTTGGGGGAGTGTGTTTCACTTCAGTTCACACTGCTTAACAACTGCATTATAATATGATGGCAAAAATCTAGCTTCACATCACCAAATTGTTTGAAGGAAATTCAAAGGATTAAAAAAGAAGAAGAATAACAAAAAGAATGATAGATTCACTGATCTTTTGATTGCTACCCAAAAAGTAAAAGATCCTATCTGGGCTAAGAATGATCTTCTCTGGTTATTGTTCACCGTTTGCCTCATATGAGGCTTCTGAAAACAGCCAGCCAAGATAATGAGAGCCGCAGATATCCTGGCCCCAAGAGCCAGAAATGCATTCATTCAAAGGAATCCTTAAGACAATTGAGGCAGCATTCTTAATGCAATTTTATTGAGATATATTCACACACCATATAATCCATCCAAAGTATACAATCAATGGCTCACAGTATCACCATATAGTTGTTCATTCATCGTGAGGCAGTATTTTTAAGATGATGATAAAGCATGAGCCATCTGTAAGGTTAGAAAATAAAGAAAAAATTAAGTTTAAATACTCATTAAAAATATTAATGATATTAAAAATGTTTATATTGCTAAGGTCTGAAACTCTTCCCCACAAAAGCTAACACTCTGTTTTCTCTTGGATTCATTTTTTCTTTCATGGGTTTATCTTGCTGTCACACATGCAAACACACACATACACTCTATTCTTTCTGCCCAGTTTTTCTACTTAACACATTTCTAACATATTGTTATAAGTAAATCCAAGGAAATAAATCCAAAGATTCTAAATTCACTAAGCTAGGCTAATCACATTTTTTTAAAGTGAGAAATAAAATGAGCATCCTTAAACTCTTCATCCTAAGTATTCAGACTTTCAGACTTTTTACAAAAAAAAAGTTGATTATCAGTAGTCAATTGTAGAAATTTGTCTTTTTTGAAATTTAATTCAATAAAAATTATGAGCAACACTTTCTTGTTAATCATGATGGATTGAGTATGTGCATTTATGTCTGCTCCCTCCAA
Source organism: Choloepus didactylus (assembly GCF_015220235.1). NCBI lineage: Eukaryota > Metazoa > Chordata > Mammalia > Pilosa > Megalonychidae > Choloepus > Choloepus didactylus. The sequence continues at coordinate 18,544,880 of NC_051321.1, forward strand.
AACTCTACCAACATAATAGAAAAGAAAGTTTTTTAAAAATGTATAGAAGGTATGAACTCACAATGACAAAGAAAATGAGAAAGAAACCAACTAGTAGATGATAGATGTTAATGCATTTTTGGAAGGAGGAAAGTGAAAAGAGAAGTAATAACTAAAACATGCATGCCTGTAGAAAAGAATAATAACAAGAAACAAGCCAGTTTCTCCTGAAGAGCCCAGGAAAGCCTCAGGACTTAGAGGCAAGAGGTACCATGGATGACAGAGGTGCTGCGACTCTAGATGCAAACATGGAGAATGGTTCAGGGTATTATACCCACAGAACCCTTCCTCATCCCCAAACAGCCAGAAGACTACCCCAGACTCAACACTGAGAGGAGATTTTAGTCTCTTGGGAAATTATATCTGAACGGCTCCAGACTTGGGTCACTGGGCAGAATGGAGGGAGGGAAAGAGTGAGGCACCCAAGAGAAAGTGGGGAGATTAAGTGAAAATCTGTATATTCAATGATAAGATTTCCCAGACCCCTTTTCGTACCTCTTACCAGAATACTCACAGCCAAATGAATAACCCCCAGAAAACTGAATGATATTCATCTGCAAAAACTGAATAGTCCAAGATAAAAGATACTGTCATTTGGAGTCTCCCAACCAGATGGCAAGCCAGCCTCAGGCTCACTATACAGTGAAGACTGTCAGTCAGCAAGCCCCACCCAATCATTTTATTTTCATGACTCCCTCTTTAATTTGGACAGTAAATGTTCACTAGACACAAAAGATAGAAACCAACACAAACAAATAGAAAAAAGGAAAGACAATACAGAGTCAAAGTGAAAAGGAAACATTTTGTAGACATGAAACAAGTACTGGACACTCTTTAAAAACAGTAAAAGGACAATTAGAGATTAAGAAATTTAAAATAGGGTAGTCAAAATTAAAATTCAATAAAAGTTTGGAAATAAAATCTGGGATAGCATCTAGAAATTTTAATAAAAAAGACAGAAAGTTTCTCCTCTTTTGGAGGAGGAAACAACTGAGAAAATTAAAGGATTCATTAATGATTGTGCATAATAGGTACTATTTGAAATTAAGCATTTATTATGAGTACATTTATTAATTTGCTAGTACATTGATGCACAGCATATACAGGTACAGATAAAATTTGTTTATTTTCAGTTCATCAAAGTGATAGCATAAGAAAAATTCCCAGAACTAACTGAGCCTTCAGATGAAAGACCCACTACAGCCTAGAATATTGTGTGAAAAAAAAGACCCACAAATGGAGAGGATAAATATGTAAATACATTGGACTGAAAGTAAAAATAGCATAAAACTTCTCAACATCAAATCTGGATGTTAGAAATAAGTAGAGATGTGAGAGAATATATAGAATATAGAATATACAGAATTCTATACCCAGCCAAGCTATCTGTTAAGTATGAGGATAAAGACATTTTTAGATATACAAGTATCCTATAAATTATCTCCCAGAGTACCCTTCCTTAGAAACCTACTGGAGAATGGAATAAAAGAAGAAGAGATGGGGCATAAGAGAACTATGAAGGGCTATCCCAGGATGACAGGTGGTCATGCCCCAGGCATTCCAGTCTGCAACAGAGGGCTGGGGAAGAAGGAATTCAGGAAAATAATGGATCTTAGTGCTTGAAACTGTTTGAGATTTTGTAGAAAATATTAATAAGATATGATAAATCTTGGAGTGTTTGGGGAGGAAATAGAATAAGGACATAGAATCTTGACCAAATGAAAAAAATGAGACAATTGTGGATTGGAAAAAATGAAAACTTGTACAAGATGGTTCAGCAGTGAACAATATTTACTTACATAGTCATGATAAGATAAGCACTGATTAATGGCATTTATCAAAAAACACACAAAATATACCTTTATTTGAAAGATGGAAGAAGATAAATGGTAGTGCTAAATCATTCATTCCTTGACAACAAATCAAGAAATTGCAGTATAAACATACCACACAGAAAAAAAAGTTGAAATCTGATTTCTCTGGGATATAGGGAAGAGAAGCCTATGATGCAGCATCTTATTAAAAGCTTTTATTATCTTATATTGATTGAAAAAATAAAAATTAATTATAAAAAAAGTAAAAAATACATGAATAAATAAAAATGTGGGTTCATAAGAAAATAAAGATGGTGGCATAGGGCTAGGAGTCATAAAAACCTTGGGTTGAGTTCTATCTCTGCCACCAATATTAGCACAATGATTCATTAACCTCTCTCAGTTCCCTCACCTATAAGACAGGAATAATCAGACTATCTATCAATGTCCATTTTAGAGCTAGAAACAGGTCCAAAAAAGGATAATATATGAAAGAACCTAATAAATGATAAAGCACTATACAGACTTTGGCATTTAATGTTCATCAAAAAATATTCTTAGAAACAGAATTAATTATATTCCCATGTGAGGGAAATTCCCATGTGAGGGAAATGATTATTTAAAGGGATTTGGATCAAATAGGCAGAGATATTAGACAATTAGATAACTTTAAAGATTGATCTAGTCCAAGCTCTTCATTTACAAATGAGGAACTGGGACCCAGTAAAGTAAACTGTCTTATCCAAGCACACCCCTAATTGTTGAGACCTACATCTAAGATCCCAGTTCACCTGAAATGTACTGACATTTTCTTTGTACTATATACCTAATGATTCAGACTAATAGAAGAAAATTTAATTAATCACCCGTGTCTATCCCCAGAAGATTCCACCGGTGCTCAATAAAATTAAGTGACTTCCCCAAAGTCACACAACCAGTTACTAGCAGCAGAGTAGACACTAAACCAAACAAGGGGACACAAGGCCAAAGAATGAACCTTGAACCAAAAACTTGGAACTGAATGAAAGTTCCAAATTGAAAGCCCAGCTCAAAGCCTACAACATAGCAGACTATCAATAAATACCCATGTATTTATTGACAGTCTGCTACCTAAGTGTGGAAAGAAAAGACAGAAGGGAGATAGGCATGGTTTAATTAAAAAAAAAAAAAAAAAGTAAAAGACAAGCTGAATCAGCAGCAAAATTCCCATCAAAACTCGAACTGTAAAAGATCAGTGACTGCCAGGGTTTAGGGGTTAGAATGGGAGAATGAATACGTGGCAACAGGGAATTCTTAGGCCATTGAAACCATTCTTTATAATACTGTAATGATAAATACATAACATTATGTATTTGTCAAAACCCATAAAACTATATAACACAAAGAGTGAATGAGCCCTAACACAAACTAAGGACTTCAGTTAATATAATGTATCAATATTTGTTCATCAATTCTAACAATATACAACAATAATGCAAGATGGTAATAACAGGGGAAATTGTTTGGCCGGGAGGGTATATTGTAACTCTATACCTCCTGTGCAAAGTTTTCTGTGACCCTAAAACTGCTCTAAAAAATAAGGTCTCCTGAAAAAAAAAAATGGAAATGTGAGAACTTGACATTCTGAATTAGATGAGGATGTGAGAAAGACAGAAGGAAACAAAGAAGGTATGACCGAACAATTGAAAAAAATGTGTCAAGAAGGGATGCCTAAATTTGATACTCTCCAAACTATTGCAAGACATTTAATAGGCTTCCGTCTCCTCTCTTTATTGGGATAAGTTAAAAGGAATGAGAGCAGGAGGAAGATAAAAAATTCAGGGACCTCTTCTCCATGTTCTGTCACTAAAAATATGCAAAAGGTCAATCTGAGTCAGGTAACTAAAAAAACATACCACAGTATTTTATTGCCAGAAGTCATAATTTTTTTCTTAATGATAATTCTAATTTTTCAAGATGCCTCTTGTTGGGGATCACTACACCATGTTGTCTCATCGTAACTCTAGATAAACCAGCTTTAGGAAGGAAGAGACACTGAAAAAGTGTCACTGAACACAGAGAGGTGCTTGTGATTTTGAGAAATTGAAAGGACTGTTTTAATTGTGAGCAAATCCAACAACTGCTACAAACTCTAAAGGCACTGCCCACATATAGATAAACCGGGCGGTATGTGTAAATCTTAGTTGAAGTCTGTGTTCCCTCTGCTTAAAGAAAAAGTTAGTTAAAAAAAAACAGGAAGTCCTTAAAAAACAAAAAAAAGCAAAATAAACAATTCATAAGAATAATAGCCTACTAGGTTTTAGAAAGCTGCTTGGGGTACTGACTCAGGAAAATATGTTTATGTTTACAAGGAAAAGATCATGAAAGAGAATTATGGACGCTCTCATCAAGCAAGTAGAAGCCTGAGGATACCCTGAGGATTCCTTCAACAGATCTCACAGACAAAGAGGAACCACAAAACAGCACACATATAAAAACAAGGAAAAATATCTGACAAATGATAGTGGGGCCTCACAAATCCCGATAACACGACAGTCTACTTATTAAAAACATCAGTCTTGGAAGACTCCAGGCACAGTAATTTTAAAAATGTACACAAATAAATTAAAACCAGCCGTATGTTTCTTCTTATCGTAAGTCCCTTACCCATATTCCTTTGCAAAGCTGATGTGAAATTTTAAATTAAATGAAAAAAAAAAAAAGTCAACATGAACATTGATGTTAAACAAGAACTCCAAGTTTTCCACTTTTTAATTGGAATGTGGTCTGAAAGTCTTTGTGCGCCTGAGGAAGAATGCACATACTTTTCTAAGAAAATTGGTTTTAGGGTAAACATGTTATCCACAACCAGGAAGCACATGCAAAAGTTTTGTTAATTAATTAATTAAACACTTGGTAGCTGACCTTTTAGGAAGTGCTTTGTGGTCATGTTCCCCATCATTGTGCACAATCCTTTAGTTTATGGAAGTAGTGCAAGATAGTGCCGAGAACACTGGACAAAGAGCCAGGAGGCCCATCTCTATAACTAAACAATACGTGTTTCACTTGCTCTCAGTTTCTCCATTTGTAAAACAGCAAAAAATATCAGCTCTCCTTGAATGTCATTGGGAGAATAAAAACTTCAAATGGGATAAAATGTCCGGTGTTTTTAAATTGTGAAACCCCTGGATGAATCTTCTTCACCTCCTTCCTGGAGAATGCTGCTCTAGCACCCAATGGGGCCAAGAGACAAAAGAACCATAAAACAAGCCCAGTAATTCCACTGCATCTTGGTCCCTCTCTGCCTGCAACTTAAGTGGCAGCAACTTCAGAGCCCATTGCATACACCTAGGCCAGATAAGTGAGACGTGTGGGGTGTCTGCAGCCACCAAGGGAAGGTCCCAGAGAACAAAGCACATTACCTCTACACCCTAGCTAAAACTTGGAACTCCAGCTCAGTGATTTTGTACTTTAGCTTAAGGGTTAATGGGCACTTGCTCTCCTGCAAATGCCTTTGGAGGCCTAATTACATTTAGTTTGGACCAGTCATTAACATTTTGGCTGGAATGACTTTGTGTCTATTCCTGAGAAAAGTTTTCATAAGGAGCGTAAGTATAAAGATGCATTACCTCCACTATCACCTCCAACAACCCCTCTCCCCAGTACACGCACAGCACACATATAATGTGCGCAATCCTTATCTGCTACCTGGCCTATTAGAGGGAAAGTAAATCTGAGCAGTCATTAACACACTTTAATGATTTTAGTATAATATGATGCCCATGAAAGGAAAGTTTATACTTTTTAAAAGACCAAAAAAAGGGCATAAACACAAGGGAATAAAATACTAATGGTGGGAAAAAAAGTACTAGTGGTGGAATTTTTAGACAGAGAGGTTACTGGATGAAAGATCTGACATATATCTCAAGTCAATCATGGTGGGTAGCTACCTACTTCCCCTAAGTAGAGCTTGGACCAAGCAGTAGCATTTTGGCATCCTGACTACACTGTGAATTATTATCTAAGGGAAGAACTAGATTGAAATGTTAGGTCTTCATTGGGAAACACCTTTCCAAACTCAAGTCTTGCAGGAATCATCAACAACAGTCCTGACTATTTTTACTGGCTAGAAGGACGCTTAAGGAAACTTCAATCTCTAAGATTACCCGAAGTCTTCTCTACATAAATAATAACATCATTGCCGACAGATTCTTGGCTCAACCAATCTTCTTTAAACATGCAGACTAGTCAAAATGAAATACTTATTAGAGAAACATTGGAAAGGGTGAAACTGGAAATGATCACTCAAAATAAGAAAATATAAGCCTCATTAAAATGGAAAAAATATGGGCTTTCTGAACTAGCCAGACACCAAAAATATAGATGAATAAATAAGAAAGCAGCAATAATGTATTAGTATGATGGTGTTTGAGGGCTGTAACTCAAGGGAAACCACAGAAGCTAGTGCCAACCCTTCCCTCCACTCCACACCCAACATGTGCTCAGAAGGCTTGTAGATGACTGGCATTTCCGGTAGGTAAACAATATTACATCAGGTGGGAACATTTCCTCTGGCTTATGATCAATGTATGCTCTAAAGCCTCAGGACTTCCTAGTGCTCATTATTTTTATTCTCTGTTGCTGCAAATTCTCTCTTCATGCATATGAATGCCTAATCTTTCTGAATCATCCTAAACTATCTGTAGCAGTTAACCCACAATTAAATTTCTAAAGTTAATTATGAAGTTAAAAAAATACTTTTGTTTTAAATGTTTCTGCTTTTTCATTTTATCAAATGTCCTTTTATCCCTCTATTCTTACAAAATATAAATAGAAGTGCCCAACTTTCCTTCTCTTTAACATTATTTTAGAGCTCTTCTCAGGCTTCTACTCTTTTGCTTTCCTAACCTAAAAGTCCCTAGTCATTCACCTCTTGCTCATTCTACCTTGCTATACTTACTATAATTTTTTTTTTTTTTCTTTTTTGGCTAGCTCAGTCATTTTTGACATGAAGACAATAAAATGGAATGGGTTATTCAAAATTAGAATATATACTTTGTAAAGCATGACCATAAATTTCTCATCATTTTCTACAAATCTTTTTAACCAGGATAGTTTCATATTTACCTATTTGATAACCACAGCTCATTAAGATGTATTCTTTGAATTGTTCATAATGGTGTCTAGATGTTTTTCCAAAAGGGTTAGAATGAGTTCAGCACCCGTGAGTATGTTATTTAAATGATTTCCTTCTAAGATGCATTAGACTACTAGAATCTCAAGATGATTTTCTATCTTTAGTATGTTCATCTACTTGGTTAAATAAAATGTTTAGGTGCTTCTAGATTTCCATGTCTGAGGGTTTTGAATAATCCGACTATTCCTTTACCATCTGCATTAGATAATTGTAGTGAGAAATAAGACTTTAACTCCTTCCAAGAAAAACTATCCTGCCCATATCCTCCACTGATAAAGCCTACTTAGGCAGTCATGTTTTGTATATATATGATTCTGCTCTTTTCAACTACTGATAATTAGAACAGAGGCAAGCACCACCTGTGGGTAGCTAATCCTTAGACTTACCAGCAGTTTACAAGGTGCCTTGGTTCAAATGCTCTAATTTTAGGGACCTGAATTAGAAAATAAAGAATTAAGAGCAGGAACTAAAGCTGAAAATTGTACAGAAAGAGATAGAGGGACCATTGGGTAGAAGGGAACAAAAAAGGCATGAGTAACTCAAGTTATAAGAAGGTCGAAATTATGAAGAAGCAGAAGTTAAGGATAAGTAGAAGCTATGATATAGAGACATGAAAGTGTAGAAGATGAAGAGATTTCTCTCTACAAGTAATTATTCAAGGAGAGAAATGGACACATGGAGAATTGTTGAGTCATATTGCTAGGTAAGCAGTAGAGTGAAGATCCTTGAGCTCCTGCTGATGATAATTCTAGAACTTCCTCGGATTCAGAATGGTCATTGAATTCCAGTCTCTGTGGTTCTCATTCATGGATTTCCATGGGATTCTAGCTCGTATTTATATAAGAACTACATTACTTGAGCTGGTCTGAGTGAGTCTCTGTTCCTAGAAACCTCAAGAGCCTAATGATAGCACCCATTCTAACCTCTTCTTTAGCTCAGGTCACATTCTGTCACAAGAACTTTTTCCTGATTGTGTCACCTGCCCTTGTGCTCCACCTCTGTACTCTCATAATTGTCTTCTGCATACTCCTATCAAAACATCTATATCATTTTACATTATAGATCTCCCCTCCAGACAGTGAGCCTCTAGGAGGCAAGAACTGTCTTATATGTCTTTTACTTATCTGTGCAATAGTTGGTACTTGATAAATATCTGTGAACTAAATGAAAAAACAAATGACTCTATAATCTATACTTTAATATTCATCTCTTCTAGTCATTAATAAATATATTAAACTTAGAAGTCAGCATTGTAAGTATAAGCAATCCAATTAAAAATGGGCAAAAAAGATGAATAGATTCACAAATGAGAAATATCCAAATGGCCAACAAATATATGAAAAACTGCTTAACAACAATACTGATCAGGGAAATGAAATTAAAACCATAATGAGATATCATAACACAATCATCAGAATCGCTCAAATTTTAAAGACTGATGATACTAAACATTGCTAAGGATGTGGAACAACTGGAATTTTCATACATTACTGGTGAGAGTGTAAATTGGCACAACCATTTTGAAAACTATGTTTAAACTATTATTGAGTCTAATCCATTTATCTATGACATCATAATTCTACTCCAGAGAAATGAGTTGTAGGTCTACCAAAAGACACATACAGAATTTCATAAGAATGTTATTCTTAGCAATCTAAAACTAAAATCAACCCAAATGTCCATGAATAGTAGGATAAACACATACATACATACATATATATGTACATACATTAATCATAGTATATATCCATGCCATGGAATACTACAAAGCAATAAAAAAATGAACTACAGCTTTGTGCAACAACATGATGAATCACACATATATAAGATTGAGCAAAAGAAGCCAGGCACCACAGACTAGATACTGTATGATTGGTGCCTTTTACATGAAGTAAAAGAATGGGGGAAAACTAAAGTATAATGATAAATACCAAAATCATGGTAGCCTTAGAGTGGAAATAGTGATTGAATTGGTGGGGAGTTCTGGAGAGCTGGAAATGTTCTATAACTTGATCTGACTGGTGGTTACACAGAAGTAGCTCAATGTGTAAAAATTCATTGAGCAAGATTTGAATACATACAATCTACATGTTCCACCTCAATTAAAAAGGGGAAATGTGAGTAGTGGGAAGCAGAAAATACACTTTCCTAGGAAATGTACTCTTTGCTACCAGTTTCTGTAGACTGTAGATTTATTACATATATTAATGTTTAAATATTATAGAGAGTGTTATGCTCAAGAAAAGCACCAGTCCTTATAGCCAACAGATGCACTGGAAAGATTTGGGGTTAGAAGACCCAGGTTCCCTTAGCTATGTAAAATTGATCAAATTAATGAATTTGAACTTTAACTTTCTTCACTTATTCCCTGCCCTTAAGGAGTTCACATCCTAATTAGAAGAGATAATAAAAAAAGTAGGGGGAGAGTGCCATATGGTGATAAGTGCTAAAGAGAAAAAGAAATCAAGAAAGGGAAATGGGGAGATCAGGAGCAAGAGGGAATTGTGATCTTAAATAGAGTAGTCAGGGAAGTATTCACCAATATGGCGACATTTGAGCAGAAATTCGAAGGAGTATAGGGGTGGAGGGAAGTTGGAGGAAGAGGGTTCTAGGCGAAAAGAACAGCAAGTGGTACGATTCTGAGGCAGTAGTGTGTGTACCATGTCTGAGGAGAAGGACAGAGTGCCCAGAGCAGAGAGAAGGGTAGGGTAGGAAATGAGGTCTAAAAAGTAGAGGGGTTGGGGGAAAGGATAGATGACATAGGACTTCAGAGGCCCATGCAGGGACTTGAACTTACATGGGAAGTCATCAGAAAGTTTTGAATAAATCTGTAACATGATCTGGCTTAGGTTTGCTAAAAGGATTTTAGGCAGGCACTCTGGCTGCTTTGTTAAGATTATACCATAGCGGGAGCAAGGGTGGAAGAAGGGAGAGAAATTAGGGGCTATCACAATAATCCAGGTAAGAGATAATGGTGGTTTGGACCAAAGTGGTAGCAGTAAATGTGGAGAAAAGTGGTCTAATCTTGGATATATTTCGAAGTTAGAGGAATCAGAATGTGCTGATGGACGTGTGGTTTGAGAAAGAGAGGAATCAAGGATGACTCTAAGTTTTTTGGTCTGAGCAAATAGAAGGATGGCACGTACTTTTATTGAGATGAGGAAGACTGGGAGAAGCAGGTTGGGGGAAGGAAGATTAGAACTTCATTCCTGGACATGACAAGTTTGAGATGTCTGTTAGAAATCCAAGGGAAGATATTGAATAGGCAGTTGGATATGAGAGGCCGGAGTTCAGGAAAATGATCAGAAATGACACAACAAGTTGGGAAATTGTCAGTATATAAATATATTTTAAAGTACTTTAAATGATGGCACTAGCTGAGATCACCCAAGAGTTTAAGACAGATAGCACGAGTACACAAGATTATATAAAACATGCAGATAAAACCTGAATACAGGTAGATGCAGACCTCTGGGGATTGACACACTTTTAAAAATTGGGAATTATAACCTGATTTATTGGATGTTTTAAGGCACTGATTTTGTAATCTGCAGTACTGTCAGGATCAATGGTGTTTTAATAAAAAAACTTTCAATCTATGGATGTTGCAGTCTTTTCTTTCTTTCTTTCTCTTTCTTTTTCTTTTCTTTCTTTCCCTTCCTTTCTTCCTTCCTTCCTTTCTCTCTCTCTCTCTCCCTCTCTCTCTCTCTCTCTCTCTCTCTCTCTCTCTCTCTCTCTCTCTCTCTCTCTCTTTCTTTCTTTCTTTCTTTCTTCTCCCTCTAATCTATTAGCTAGAGTACTTAGAGGAAGGTCCACTTCCACATGAGAAGGAAGGAGAATGAGGTCACTATTCCTCCTCTTCTCTTTGATCAAGTATGCTTAGGTTGTCTCATCTTGTCTATCTCAACTGCTATAGAGTGGCTGTAAGATTTGGGTTTGGGCTTGGGAGAGAGATTTACCTCTCTACCTCCCATCCAACTCCTTGGACCTTATATCTAAACCCTGTAATCCAGTCCAGCAACTTAATGCAGCAAGTTCTGCATTAAAGTTTGGGGAACAAACCAAGATAATAATAAAGTGGTACTTTGATTTCTTATTTTCCATTAGCCCTTGCACATATATCTATATTGCCTAGGAAACCACAAGAGGAGGGTGGCCGTAAGCTGAGGCAGGATTTTGGCATCCCTGGGCCCCAGGTCATATTGCCATCAAATTAGTATTAATCCCTATCAGTAGGCAGTCAAAATGCATTCGTTCTTTCCCCTTAGCATTCCAGTCATTCCTGTTAGAGAGACACTAACCCAGACATAAAATGGAAGCCTTGTTAATAGATAGAAAGTTTACTATTCTTTTAGTCCTTTACTATGAAACCAACCCCAATCCCAATGTGCCTCCAAAGTCACACACCAGAGTTGACAAGGAAAAAGAAGAGGCAAAGGCAAAGCAAATTATTAGAAAAAATAGGGAAGTGAATATATGCAGGTCTGCCAGCTTGTCTGAGAGTGTACTTCCAGTTACTTGTGCATACTAAATGTGACAAAAATCTAGAAACACACATGGAAGGATCAGGGGATAAGGGTCTAAGGAAGGCTCTTCCACTGAGGGCCATGGATGGCCTGGGCTCTGGCAGCGAGCAGAGGGAGAGCAGACTCCCAATGCTCCGTGCAGCCACTTCCAGGGTGATTACCTTACTGACCCCCAAGACAGATATCTTGCTGCCTTCTGAGATTGTTCACCAAACACTGAGCTGATACAAACTGTCTTCATTCTGTGCAAGCAGAATATACCAAAATCCTGACCATGGTGCCCAGCCTTAGTGAGTGGCTATCTGGGCCATTTGCAGACCTGCCTCAATTTTCTGTTGTTCTCTAGAGTCGCTCAGTCTACGTTTTCATCCTCAATGAGTGACCAGAAAGAGAAAAGGCAAAATATTTTAATATGATTTATCACCTTGTCTTTTATTTGGAGCTATGCCACCAGCTTTCACTCATGGAACATATTCGTCAGCTATGTAGCCCTCAGGCCTCAGTCTTCTTGCTGGTCTCCCCACCCACAGGCTTGGCCCTGCCACAGATGCCAGACAGGAAGTACTCAAGCAGCCTTGGACTCTCAACCCAGAGAGATGAGTTGAGTCGATTCAGAAAGCAGCATCCTAACAGAAATCTCTGGGCTTCTACATTAGATCTTAAACGCCTCCCTGTCCTGTCATGCTGAGATGAGATCTAGCCAGACGCGGCCAGCTTATCCAAAGATGACAGATGAGCTCATTGCAATGTCTAATTAACTCACAGAACATTTTTATTTCAAATTCCGATTTGAGATCATGTGAAATGGATCTGCTGAGACTCCACCTCTTAACCTGAAATCCCAGAAATCCCATCTTGGGTAGGTTCCACCAATGTAAGCACCTAAGATCTGTGACAAAGATTTTTTCTGTCAAAAGACTGTTGAAATATATGTTCTTGAGCCTCTAATTGAAATCTTTGTCCCAGGCAGGACTCCAAGTACTCCCTTCTGTCTCTCTGTATGCCAGATCTAACCATTCTTGATAACAGAAATTTTTAATCCCCCAAGGTGCTCCTGGTACCATCTTCACTATTTATGACTTAATAATAATAACTTAAGACAGTGTTTGTCTAATTTTTCCTGTTTTAAAAGATTTAAAAATCTGCTATATGATCAGAATGAGAAATAATAAAGTTTTTCTTTGTCTTTTAAAAAAACTGAATATATCTAATGTTGGCTAAAATTTCAATATATTAGTCTTAGATGGTTGAATGAAGGGTAATTCCTTGCCTGTTCTCTAGAAGAAAAAGCAGTTTACTTGTGAAATAATGGATTGTGACTCATATTTGTGGCTTTTTACAAAATAAAATTCAGCATGGAAGTTCCTAAAAGACCACAAGATATCTTGAGGTTAGAAAGAACATTTCAATTATTTGAACTTTGCCTTTTACCCAGGTGAATATTCAGTCATTCCAGGATTCTTTAAAATACATCCTATTTATTATTCTGTTTTCTGACACCATACTTAAAAATGTCTTTGAGAAAAATACCTAGTCTAAATAGCACTCTTTAAATGCAACTGAAGTTCATCTGTTTGAAAAGTTTTAATAAACTCAATGTGATAACCAGAGATCCTTAATTCTGCTACTATTACCTATTTCCTGGTTGGTCAAACCTATGGTGATAGGCATTAGACATAATTTAAAAACAATATTTCAGAGTATCCAAACTGATGGATGGTTCACTATGATCCTGATATTTAAGATTTTCCTTCTTTGTCAACACAAAGAACATTTACCAGCCATGTAGGAGTTGTGTCAGGACTTGGCTAAAAGTAACACTTTAGATCAAATTCAACAAATGATAAGAATTTTTTGTTATGCTAAAAATAGAGATAACCAGAACTTTTCCAATAAATTTTATAAAAAATCTCCAGATGTGAACTTGACTTCAGAAGGCAGTCTGTTCCTAATTTAAGAGGTCTGATTTGTTTTACTTGCTTTACTGCAGAAACAAATTTCCCCTGGCAATCAGGGTTGAAATTTTTTAAACTAATTTTTTCTTAATTTTTCTTGTGAAGGGAAAACTATTTTAATCAGCATTTACCACAAGAAAGACTAAGAATCATTTCAGTCCTAAAATTTTGGAAGAAACATTTCCCATCTGTTTCAATAACCCAACTGGCTAATTACATTGCCAAGAATAATTTGTCACAAACAGAAAGACTAATCTTTGGGAGAAAATTATTATTGCTTTATCTTATATCACATACTGATTGATAAGCAATTATGCAAAACTGACGATACTGACTTATGCCATGATTTATTCTATAAATTACATTCTGAAAGGAATCACAAAATGCTGGATAATAATTTACATTGCTTTTACAAGAGGGAATGGAATCTCTTGGTTAGTTGAAATTATATTAGAAAGATTACATGTATTAGCTGTATCCTACTTTGAAGGTGTAGGCTATTGGAGTATGAATAACGCAGCCTGACAAAGACGAGATAAAATTCAGGCAATGTGTCTGCAATGTCATCAACATCCTCGGTGATTTCAACACTGCAGTCGAGTTGTAGTGAACAGCATGGGCTCTGATGCAAACTGCTTGTTTTTGAATCCCAGCTAGAGCAGTCACTAGCTTGACAAATTATGTAAATATTGGGTGGCTTGGATTCCTCGTCTGTAAAATGGATATATTAATAATAATAGTAACTATCTTATAAAGTGTTGAGAATGAAAATAGCTAACACATGTAAAGTTCAATGAATGTTAGCTGTTGACACTAATAATATTATTAGTATTGTTATCGTTGTTGTTATCAGTATATTCCTTTCAGGGCTAACAGTTTTCTTTTCTTCCTGCTCCCTAAGAAAAGGAGGGTCATTCCTTGAGTTTTAATTATCAGTGTGGCTGTACATTAGAATCATCTGGAAAGCTTAATAAAAAAAAAAGCAATACCCAGGATCCACCATGAAGAGATTCTGATTTAGCAAATCTTGGACAAGGCTGAGGCATCAATTTTTTTCTTTTTTTTTAAGTTCCCCAGGACCTTCCTAATGTACTGCCAGGGTTGAGAACTACTGACTGCTGGATCTTAGCAAGGACAGCTGAAAGTCAGCTGGAAGAAACGGTAGAAACAGGCACACTGGAACTAGGATAGGCAAGCAGAAAAGACAAGCTGAAAACCAACGAGAGTAAGAGAAACAGGGGTGGGAGGAGCTCACATTTTGCCCAGAAGAGCCATGCTAAAGTACTTGCATCTTGGAGCTTATTTTAGGATAGTTATTTCTTCATGTGGTCCTAAGATTTGGCTTGACCACCAAGTTTTCTGTTGCTCTCTGCCCTTTCCTCTCCAACAACCACACAGCTTACTTCTATCTTTTGAGCTCTCATTTAAAAAAGACGGAAATCTCAATTTTTAAATTCCAAGAAGGAGTCACTTTTCCTAAGTCATAACTTATGCTTCAGACAGTCAAGTGTAGCTATTGTGACAAATGGTTTCAACTCAAGGGATTCTAAATAGATGTATTCCTTTTTTCAAAGGAATAAGAGGCTGCAAACCAGAAGGATGAACTGGGTTGTTGTTCTTATTTTGTAAAAGATTCAAAAGCTTGCTTTACTGCTAACTAAAAAGAGATGGGGAGAGAGGAAGACAAGGATAACAATCACATTCAAGGAGTCAGAAAAATGGGCCTTGCAGAAGAAGTAGAAAAAGGTTTTGCATTTCTAATGCTTTATAACACCTGAAATTCTGAGTGATCTTGACATCCTTTCATTTCATCTAATACATTCATTAGAGAAAAATTTCAAAAGCAGTGAAAAGCACAAAAGGAAGTTAAAAGTGACTCATAATTCCAATACCTTTTTCATTCCTTATAATGTATAAAGAGTGAAAATCTACTTACTTTCAACTCCCCCCTCAACCTTTCCAAAAATGTTTTATACTTATTGCATATACACATATCTTAGCATTATTTTATGCTTCATTCACTGTGCTAAACACTTCATGGGAATTATCTCACTTAATCCCCACACTAACCCTCAGAGGTACATACTATTTATAGCTCCCCCATTTTGGAAGTCAGCAAATAGAGCCTTAAAGAGGTTACCTTAGCCACGTTCACTCTCATTTATTCATTCACCCAACAGATATTTATTGAGAGCCTATACTATGTGCCAAGCACTGTGCCTAGGCATGAGAATACAAGAATCAACCAGCAAGACATATCTATAATCCATCTCTTAACTTTTCTACCTCTATCACCCTGGTCTAAGCCATCATCATCTCTTACCTGGATTGTTGCAGTGACTTCCTAATTGGTCTTCCCACTTCCGCCCTTGTTCACCTACAGTCTATCGTAAACACAGAATTATGTCACTCCTTTACTCAAGTGCCTTCTTTGGCTCCCAGAATAAAAACTGAAACCATTAGAAAGGTCCTAAGGCTCCACATGATCAGTGCTTCACCCACCTTCACCTCATCTGCTGTTACTCTCTCCCCTCACACTCTACTCTAAACTTGCTGGCTTTCTGGACATTCCATGAACCTGCCAGGCATGCTGCTTTCTCAGAGCCCTCAGGGCCTTCACATGCACTATTCCCTTGACCTGGAATATTCTTTCCCTATATGCCAGTTTGGATATATTATGTCCCCCAAAAAGGCCATATTCTTTAATGAAATCTTGTGGGGGCAGACATATTAGTGTTGATTAGATTGGAACCTTTTGATTGAGTGTTTCCATGGAAATGTGATTCAATCAACTGTGGGCAAAATATTTGATTACATTATTTCCATGGAGATATGGACCCCGCCCATTCAGGGTAGGTCTTGATTTAATCACTGGAGTCCTATAAAAGCTCACAAACAGAAGGAACTCAGAGCTGCTGAGAGGACATTTTGGAGAGAAGCTAAGAGCTGATGCGGACACTTGGAGATACTTGGAGATGCAGACAGAAGGATGTTTAGCTATGACATGAAGCCCAGAGTTGGCCCTGAGATATGCTAAGGCAGGACCCTTAAGGTGCTTAGAGAAAAACATCCTAGGAGAAAGAACCAAGAATGCACAGGTGCTGAGAGAGGAGCTGGAACACAACGTGGAGTCAACATATGCAGCCATGTGCCTTCTCAACTAACAGGTTTTCTGGATGCCATCAGCCATCTTTCAATGAAGGTATCATCTGTTGATGCCTTAGTTTATACACTTCTATGGCCTTAGAACTGTAAATTTGTAATTTCTAATCTTCCCTCCCCCAACCTGCCTCTTCTCTTTATAAAAGCCAATCCATTCCTGGTATTTTGCATAATGATGACATTAGCAAAACAGAACACCCTGTTTCAACACCCCCTCCAAGACTTTGCTCAAATGTCACCTTTTCAATGACCACCCTATTTATAACTGCAACACCTGCCCAACCCATCCTTATCTGCTTTATTTTTATTTTATATATACTGTATAATTTACTTTGCTTATTGTCTGTCTTTAGTATATAAGCTATTTTAGGACAGGCATTTTTTTTCCTGGTTTAATTGCTTTTGTATGCAGAATGGCTATTTTGCTTTTTGTGACATTTCCTTATTTTAAAAACTCTTAGTACTTACTATGGGCCAGGCCCTTTTCTAACAAAACTAACTCAATAATATTCTTCTACAGATGTCAACTCTGCCTGATTTAACCCATGCAATGGCTCTAGGAGGAAGTTATTATTGCTAACCGCATTTTCAACATGAAGAATCAGAGACCCAAAAGAGTTTAGCAACTTACTCAAGGTTACACAGATAGTGAGAGGGTCAGGGTTTGAATCCAGGCATTCTGGCTCCAGGGTGCCAGGTGTTGACCACTGTACTATACTGCTGTTAGCCATTATATCATGTGGCCTTGTCGTTAAACTCATGCTTCCTAGTGAACACCAATGTAATGCAGGGCCTTGTGACATGAACTATTCCCTTCATTGCTGTAGTGACTGTGTTCTCTGAACCCAAAATATAAATTTACAGGTTCACACTGTGAAAGCTAAAGAATAATTAAGGAGCCAAATGAAAATAAATACGGCAATTTTACTGCGATTTCTCTGAAGAATACAATAAATAATACACTTACAGATTATCTTCCTATACTTGCAGGTAAGCTGTTCAAGGTTCAAGGGATTTCCTCTTTCATCAACACCTTTTACTTCTGAAGTGAGGAAAACTTAGGTTTAGAGCTGTGAATGTTTATGCTTTATGACAAATGTATAAAGTAGTTGATTCTGCAACAAAGTTGAAAGCACTGTTTAACGATATAGGGCAGGAATGGAAGATTAAATTTAATGCCCAAGAACAAAATGAAGTGTTTCAATGATGGTACAGATTGTTCTGAAAACTTTCTATTTAAACAACATGATATTGTGCAACAGATGCAGATTGGATCATTATTTTACTTTTAATATTTTGGGATAAGCCAAGGCTGACGAACATACAAACTAGGCCCAGGTCCATCGGCTCTGAGGTCTTTTAGCTTTGATATCTTTCTCATGTAGATTTTTTCTTTTTAATACAAGATTCTCAGATACTGATCGTTATAAAATACATTTAAGAAATACTGTTTAAACTGGCAGCATGAAACAAATTGGATATCCTTCTGAAATTTGTATTTGTTATAAAAACCATATTAACATATGTAAAAGGAAAATTTTTAAATAAAAAATAAAATAACCCACAACTCTACCATTAAAGCACAGTAGCTCTTATTTTTCTCTGTATGTGTCTAGACTTTGCCTATAGGTTCACTCTTTAAAAACAAAATCAATAAATATCTGAATAAGAATTGGAAGAACTGAATCATGTAAATAGTTGAGTTCAGTGACTGCCACACACCATTTCTAGGAAACTCCTGCTCCCCTAAATATAGAATACTCATTATGCTGAAATCCTGGCATGGTGGACCTGGAAGGTACCTTAGAGATGATCTGGTTCTGCCTCTGCATTTTGGTTTTAGCAATGGCTGTACTGTCAGTATTGTTAGTTTTTGCAGGAGTCATAATAGCTGTTGCCATTCATGCAACATTTGGAATATGTACTGGACACTTTCCATGTATTATTTCTAATCTTCCCAGCAAGTATGCAAAGGAGCTAATAGAAATGATCTGAGTTTGAGTCCTGTAGCATAGGGATAGAAATAGCACTAACCTCCTAGGGTTAGAGACGATTAACTGAGGAAACATGAAACTTGGCATAGCACTTAACAAATCTTACCATCTCTGTTTTTCAGATGAGGAAACCAAGGCTCAGAAAGGTTAAATAGCTTGGTCACACATCTTTTTATAAAGGCGTTATTGCTTCAGGGTTTTTTCATGGCCACCCGAGCCAGCTAGTGCCTGGTACGTTTCACAAGTATGCTCAGTGAACTAAGTGCTTCAGAAACATCTGGGGTGCATGATAAAAATCCAGTTTCCTGGGCCCTTCCCGAAACTGACACAACCAGACACTTTACAAATAGAGAATAGGAATATGCTTGTTAGAAGCTCACTAAGTGCTTCTGTGCACTAAATTTAGAACCATTGATCCTCAGCTTTCCAAACTCACCAGGCAAGGTCCTGGGCTTTAGTCAGATGAATCTGTAATTCTGTCTCACTTTCCTGTTTTTTCAGCATTTTGTTTTGTTTTGTTTTGAATATGCTGTTTATTATCTACCAAGAGCAAATAGAGTCTTTTCTCCTGGCAAAAAGAACACCTGGAAACACAAAGAGTCCTAGATCATCTAGTGCCTATCTTGTCACTTCAACAAGAAGAAGGACACATCTTGGTCAAACAGAAAGAAGAGGTTGACAGCCTGTCCCTCCAGCCTCCATACAGTAGAGCATGGCTTGGAGAGAAGAAAAAGAGGTAGGCCAAGAAGAGAGCAGCATGATGGAAATACCCAGATGGGTGTTAGGAACACATGAACATGGCAAGGTGTGGTAGGGAGGGTTTGGGTTATGGAACATATTCCAGCACAAAACACGAAGAGACTATAAGCCTCTAGTCAAAACACAGGCCCTGCACTGATAAAGATGGTGAAGTGAGACACTTCAGGGCTCCAACCCTGTTCTAGTTTGCTAATGCTGCCAGAATACAAAACACCAGAAATGGATTGGCTTTTATAAAAGGGGGTTTATTTGGTTACACATTTACAGTCTTAAGGCCATAAAATGTCCAAGGTAACACATCAACAATCGGGTATCTTCACTGGAGGATGGCCAATGGTGTCCAGAAAACCTCTGTTAGCTGCTCCAGAATTCTGATTTCAAAATGGCTTTTTTCCCAGGACCTTTCTCTCTAGGCTTCAGCTTCTCTCCAAAATGTCACTCTCGGTTGCTCTTGGGGCGTTTGTCCTCTCTTAGCTTCTCCAGAGCAAAAGTCTGCTTTCAAAGGCCGTATCCAAAATGTCTCTGTAAACTGCAATTCCTCTCTCAGCTCTTGTGCATTCTTCAAAGTGTCCCTCTTGGCTGTAGCAAGCTCGCTCCTTCTGTCTGAGCTTATATAGCGCTCCAGTAAACTAATCAAGGCCCATACTGAATGGGCGGGACCACACCTCCATGGAAATTATCCAGTCAAAGATCTTGCCCACAGTTGAGTGATCACATCTCCACAGAAACATCCAATCAAAAGTCTCCAACCCAATCAACACCAGTAGGTTTCCTGCCCACACAAGACTGCATCAAAGATAATGGCATTTTGGGGCACATAATTAACCCAAACCAGCACAAACCCCCCACAGAAGTTTGAACAACCAGCAAGAACTGGCAGAAACCTCGTCCTCAAAACTTCAGAAAACAGTTAAATGACCTCAGTAACAGTGCAGTGCCAAATCAAGAAAAAGGTTACTTAAAAGTGGTAGGCTCTCATGCTGCCCTGGCTAGCTGGTCCCCCATCAGCCCATCACAGACCCTTCCATGCTCCCAGTGCAGATCCCTGGTCCTAGTTCTGGAAAAAGCAGAGTAGCCCTCATGCATATACTGGGAATATGCATATAATGGGAATATGTATATCTGGCCCAATCTGTCTGGTGGCCTGAGGGGTCTGCCATCCCAGGACTTGCCCTGTGTGAATAAGGCTGTTCACTGAGCTTTCCTGCAGAACACCATGGGAGAGCAGTCAAGTTTTGCTGCTTGTGGCAAGGGATGGGCTGTAAGACACACGGTGCAGTGCCTGGGACTGTGAGGAAACTGTTTCCTCACAAAAACAGGATGACAGTACATTCATATCCATGTAAATAGAGGAATTCTTAGGGCCACTTGCATATGCCCAAGACAATAGCATGCACCAAAAGGATCAGGGTGGCCTCTATTCTCTGGCCTTGATCTATTCTCTAAACTCACATGTGGATAAGTCCTTAAGGAGAGCACTTACATATGCCAATCTGCAAAGACTGGGGAAAGAGCCTTCTTTTCTCCTTCCCCTTTCTTTAGCTCCTGTCATTCAAGAAAATCTCAGTCATAGCCCTAGCTGGTACAAGGTTAAAGAACAGATGCCTCAGAGTCGAAATTTCAGCAATATCACATTAAAATAAAATTTTGTCCAGAAACAAAAAAGATTACAAAACATACAAAGAAACAAGAAGTGATGACCCAAGCAAAGGAGAAAGTTAAAGCCATCAATAAAAACCATCAATAAAGAGAACCAGAGCTGGGACATACTAGACAAAGAGTTTTACAAAATAGTCCTAAGTATGCTGAAAGAGCTAAAGGACAACATGGACAAAGAACTAAAGGAAATCAGGAAAATGATAGATGAATACAGAGAGAATATCAACAAAGAGATGGAAATTATGAAAAGGAACTAAACAGAGCTGAAGACCAAAGTAACAGAAATTTAAAATTCCCTAGAGGGGTTCAAGAGGAGATTGGAGCTGGAAAGAGAAAGACTCAGTGAACTTGAAGATAAGACAATTGAAATCATTCTGTCTGAGGAGCAGAAGAAATGAAGAAAAGTGAATAGAGCTTGTGGAACCTCTGGGACTCCATCAAGGATATATATACACGCATTGTGGAAGTCCCAGAAGGAGAATAAAGAAAGAAAGAAGCATATAGAATATTCAAAGAAATAATGGCTGAAAACTTCATGAACTTAATAAAAGGCATGAATGTATACATTAAGATGCTCAACACATTCCAAACAGGATAAACCCAATAGAACCATGCCACAACATATTATAATGAAACTGTTGAAAGCCAAAGATAGAGAATTCTGAAAGCTACAACATCCCACATAGAAAGGAGCTTCAATAAGATTAAGTACTGATTTCTCATTGGAAACCATGAAGGCAAGAAGTATTGGGAAGACATATTTAAAGTGCTGAAAAAAAAAAAATGCCAACCAAGAATTCTATATCTGGCAAAACTGTCTTTCAAAAATGAGGGAGGAATTAAGACATTCCCAGATAAACAAAAGCTGAGGAAGTTCATCACCACTAGACCTGCCCTACACAACAGGATAAAGGGAGTTCTGCAGGTTAAAAGGAGAAAATAATAGACAATTGTCTGAAATCACCTGAGGAATAAAGAACTCTGGTAAAGATAATAACATGGGTAAATATAAATACCAGTATTATTGCAATTTTGATTTGCAACTCTACTTTTTACTTTTTATAGAATCTAAAAGGCAAATGCATAAAAATGTAATGATAAATCAATGGTTTTGGACTCAAAATGTATAAACATGTAATTTGTGATAAGAACTACATAAAAGTGGGGGAACAAAGAGGTATAGAACTATGTACTGCAACACAGTGAATGTGATTAATCAAATGGGATAGTATGCTTAGGAGTGGTTAAGATGGGAAGATTTATTTTGTATATATGTTCCCATAATTAAAAAAAAAAAAAGAAAGAAAGAGCTGCTAAAGAGACAATAACAATTAAAGGTAATGCATGATCCTGGAAGGGAGGAGAGAAGGCTCAAAAGGACATTACTGGGACATAGGAAAAAATTGGAATATAAACTGCAAGCTTTTTATCAATGTTAACTTTCTTGAATTTGATAACTTTACTTAAGAGTAACACAAAAGTGAATATCCTTTTTCTTAGGAAATGTACATGGCAATATTAAGTGTTCAAGGGGCATAATTTATGTACAACCTACACTCAAGTGTTGAGAAAATGGATTGATAAATAGATAGATGGATAGATAGATGGATGGATTGATGGGTTGATGGAGAGATAGAATGATACAGCAAATGTGTGGTAAAATGTTTAAATTGGTGAAGCTGGATATCTGGGGAGATGGGGTATGTTGGAGTTCTCTGTAGGGGTTTATGTTATATTTGTAACTGTCCTGTAAGTTTTGAAAGTATTTCAAAATCAAATGTATAAAATTTAAAAACAAACAAAAAACCTACATGGCACAAGATGACAGTGCAATGGTATCAGAAGAGTTGTGGCTAGAGAGCTTCAGGCAGAACTCTTGCTCTCCCATGCCCATGTGTGTCCCGCAGAGCACCTGGGAGTCCCTGCATGCCCTGGTGAAGGAACTCAGGGCTGTTGAGAAGATCACAGACATCACTGGGTTGGGATACAGAGGGCATTGCATGTCGGGACACTGAAACAAGGGGAGATGGTCAGGATCATGGACTCTAGCAGTGATGAGGAGCATGACACTCCAAAAGGCCATTAGGAACCAGTCATAGTTAGTTCAGTAGGCATCAATACACAGAGTAGCCTCTCCTTCATAGCCATCTCATACCAAATGTGATCATCTCATACACCACATAAATCAAAGGCTTCCGTACTCCTCCCTGTTCCCACCTAAGCACTGGAAAGCCATGTAAGCCTCACTCTCCATACGTGAGATGGCATCATGGAACAGAGCAGTAGGAGGAAAGAGAAGTCAGTAAGTCCCGAACATTTACTGGAAAGAGACCAGATAATCTAAAGAGAATGCTTAAATGATAGGAAAAGACTGAATGCACCAGATTATATCTATTTTTCCCTGCTGCCCATTGGAATAAGAGGTCATGAGGAAGATCACATCACTTGCAGAGAAATGAGGAGCTACATTTTTTGCATGTATGTGCACCTGAGTGTAGTAGCTGCATAACATATATGTAAGATGGTATGCTTTCATGTATATGTAGTGTTGGAGAGAGAGG
Organism: Choloepus didactylus; assembly: GCF_015220235.1. Classification (NCBI taxonomy): domain Eukaryota; kingdom Metazoa; phylum Chordata; class Mammalia; order Pilosa; family Megalonychidae; genus Choloepus; species Choloepus didactylus. The sequence continues at coordinate 18,568,525 of NC_051321.1, forward strand.
GCTCATAGCTTTTACCAAATTAATAAAGATGCCCACAATCACCAAATGTTAAGAATTATTCTACCTTATGGATCCTTTCTTGAGAGCAAGTTTGAAAGGAAAGAAACAGAATACCTTGAGGGCAGGGGATGAGCAGCTGGGAAAAGACAGGTATGGAGTCACAACGTGGGAGAAAGAGCTTAGGAAGGATCCTAAGTTTTACCTAATTTCAGTAGGCCCAGGACACTTTTTGGTGTCAGTATATGTGTACAACAGCTGTGTAAAGTGCAACAAATACCACTCATAAACAGTGAGAGCTTGGACAGGTCACTTAACCTCTGTAAGTCCAAATTTCTCCTTCTGTGAAATGGGAATAATGTTACTGCCCCCAGACTAGCTGGGAGGATTAAAATGGTACGATGTATGGGAAAGGGCCTTGTAAACAGTCAAAGCAAATGTTTCTCCCCATCCAAGTCTTTGCCAAGTGGAGAAGAACAATGTTGAATAACTGCAGTTTAATAGTACTATCACAGACACAGATCAAGCTAGGCCCCAGATTATATTTCATGTGTTTTCTCCCATTAGTTAACTTTTAGCCCTAAACATACAGATACTGTTATAAAGACACGGTGCCATCCCCTCCCCTTCCCCACCACAACAGGGTCCCCAGAGAAAACTGAATGTTGCCACAATTCATGCTAAATACTATTCTTCACTGTTTTCTTTCCTTGCCTATTGCAGTAGAACCAAAGCTCCACTTGTCTGTGGATGACTAGAAAGCCTGGAGTTTGCTAAAGAGGGCTTTGTACTCCATGTTTCATATCCTGAGCTATTAAAGTGTGTCTGACATTTTCTTTTCCAGGTATGTGATTATGAGTTAAATCAGCACATAATCAAACCAGCCCACTTGGCTAATCTCTTCCTAACAAAGTGGCTTTTAGGGAAGGGAATATGAACAGCATACAAAGAAAAAAGAAAAAGCCCAGAAGCCACAAGAGTGAAGAATAATGTGTGAGCTGTGGGCAGATCTGGACTAAAGCAGCGATAAGGATGTGCCCCAGCGAGAAACAGCATGAGTTGTTTTTTTCCCACTCTCTCCCACGAAGTTAGCCTCTCCATGGAAACTCCTCACAAAGAGAATGGAAAATTTTTGATTGGAAGGATGTGGGTTTCCATCTGCCTAAAGCAAAACTTTCAGGTCCATCTAAGGCACTGAATGTCTGGTTTCCTAGAAGCACATACTATGAAGTCTGTCAGTGGACTTCATTTATTTGACTAGTTCCTACTTTGCTCCAATCTTATGAATCTTGTGGAGCTGCCAATTCCCCTATTCAAGGTGATTGCTTCCTGTTTGAACATGTGATTCAGGCTTAGCCAACAAGAAACCTGCTCCAGGATTCTTTTTCAAATCTTAAGCTGGAGGTCACAGAGCTGGAAAAATGAGACTTAAGGAAAGTTGTTGGTTATCAGGGACCACCATGGAGAGAAACTTTGTTTGCAGAATGAGAGAATAAAGTCATGCAGAATTGGGAGAATTGGGAGTGAAGGAGATACACTGCTCCCTGGTCCCCGCAGTTACTTAGCACCCTTCCAGTAAATCCTCTTTATGGTTTAACTAGTCTGTGTTAGCTTTCTGTCACTTGCAAACCAGAGTTCTCACGAACAGTACTGGGTCCTGCCCTGGTTCCCTTTTGTTTCCTCACAATGCACCTGGATACCAGTACTCCATATTTCCAGAACCCAAATCTGAAGATTATCATCTCTATAGGTCCCTGACCTGAATAAACCATCCTATGAGAAACAGCATGAAAAGGCTTGGAAACTAATCCCCTTCAGGTAGCTCAGAACTGATCCTGGCTTAATGTGCTACTTTTCCCAGGAGGTCATGCATCTTAATACTACCACCACTACTGCTGCTACTAATAGCTACTATTTATTGAGTAGCAGGTACAGTGCTAAGCATATTACATGCATTAACTCACTTAATCCTTACAACAACCTTAGTATCTGCATTTTAGTGGTAAGGAAACTGAGATGTGGTGGGTAGGGGAGGTCTCAGCCCAAAAAAATAATCCCCAAAATATAATTTCAGGAACTATATTTTGGGATTATCTGCCCACCCTGAAAACGATGTCACCAAAATAAATTTTTTAAAGGACTGTTTAAAAAAAAACACACACACACAACCATGTCACCCCTCACATTCTACAGCTCCCTATGCATAACCAGTCAGGGATCCAGGGGTCTGGGTAGAGAGAACCATAGGGCCCCATATTCTGCTTTTCAGCTGGATACTTTTTGGCTAACAGAGACCATAGTTCAGCATTTATCAGACAGAAGGGAAAGTCATTCTGTCAAAATATGCAAAGAACAAGCTGGAAGCCAGGGAACCCTGGCCAAAAGAAACTGGGGCAAAAGAGTATTCATCATCAACTATTACCACACAGTGAACACATGGTTGAACAGCTCCCCAGAGGAAGGGGATCAATGACATTGGCAATAAGGTTCAGAAAGATGAGCCAATCCCCTTGCAAGTAAAGCTTGTAAGCTCAGGAGCAGGGAAAACACCACCCAAAGTTTCTTCTCCCTTCTCCCTTCCTTCTTCTATCCTTTCTTCAATAGCTATTTACCGAGCCTCTACAACATATTTAGACAAAATTCCTGCCTTTGGGGAATATAATTCACAGAAAGGACAAGTAAGAAATATAATTCACAGGAAGGAAAGTGAACAGTAACAACAGATGATGGAATGGGTGGTGATGTAGTAGAATGTGCAGAGGTTTAGGAGCCAAATAGATTTAGATTGGAATCATGGCTCTATCTCCTGCTGCAGATACAATCTTGGACCTGTATCCATGTGCCTGTGTTTCTTCATCTATAAAATAAGGATAATAATCATTCCTATTTAGTAGGATCATTGAGAGGATTAAATGAGATGTACAAGCCTTATAGAACACTTGGCATGTTACCTGGCAAATACTGTTTGATGTTTCTGCTACTTCCTTCTCTGCAAGTGTTTGTCCTGATGAGGCAAGCTAGTAAGGCAGCCCCTAATGTTTGTTGAACGAAATCGTTCCTGATTTCATTCAACAAACATTATTACGAGCCTAGCAACAATATAGGATCCTGGTAGGCAATATAGAAAAAAATCAAAGAATGTAAGACCCCAGTCCCTGGCATCAAAGAATTTATAAACTAGCAAAGGAAAAAAATAAATTGCATTGGAAACTGTGTGTATTTAAAAGCTATAAAGTGTGGTTCAAATAGTAAATGATCCTGGAGTTCTAAGTGACCAGCAAAAGGTTTCATGGAAGAAGAGGGACCACACCTGGGATTTTGAAAAGGGATGAAATGTTGGTGAGTGGAAAGAAGGTTACCAAAGTGGGGAAAACAACATGAATAAGTACTGTTCTGGGGACGAGGTAGACTAACTTGCCTAGGGTTTGCTTCCAATTGGGAATCGACAGATTGGAAGGTTGGAAAAGTCTATTGGGTCCTGTATGGCAAGCTAAGAAGTGTGAACTTGATCCTGGATTCAATGGACAGCCATGAAGGTTTACATGTCAGAGAAAGGCACAAAATGAGTGCTGTTCCAGGAATGTTAATTGTGCCATGGTGTGCAGGGTAGATTGCTGGGGACCAACTTCCAAGAAGTAGGGAAACCAATTTGATGACTGCAATAATTTATATATGGGGCAATGGAGATCTGAATAGAGCTGTGGCAGTGGGGAGGAAAAGGAGGCTACATAAAACAGATATTTTATATCAGTTGAAACTCTTTTGGTTTCAAAAGCAAAAGACAATTTGAGCTTATTTGCAAAAAGAGGTGGTGGTGGTGGTGGTGGTGATTATAGGTTCACAAAAGAGGATTATGATCCTTCCAGACATAAATCCATCTGGGCTTCTGAACCCACTGGAACCTAACGGGAAAGGTGCCAGGTTTCTCTGAGAGTCTGCCTCTCTCTGTGTGTGCCATTTCATTCCTTCTGTGCAAACTGGCTTCCTCTGTTTCTCTCTCCATTTGGTATAATTTTGTCTCCCTATAGCTTCTGGGGTCATATGTTACAGTTCTGGCCACATGCAGAGACAAAATGGCTGTTTCTGAATCTAATTTGAAATCTCTGAAAGAGAGACAGAGAGAGTGAGGGAGGGAGAGAAAATTTGATTAGCTCAGCTTGTATCAGTTGTCCTTCACTGTTGTAATCAGCTATTGGCACAGACAGAATCATATAGAACAAACATGACTTCTAAGACTGATTTCAAGAGATGTCAGTAGTCTTTGAAAATTGGGTGGACACCCTAAAAGGCATTATACACATTTCAGAAAAAGAATTTAAATGGCTTAATAACTGATTATTGGAATTGTGAGGTGGGGGAGTGGCTGGGGAGATAAGAGAGAAGTGAAGGATACAGTCGCTGTCTTCAAGGAACACACAACCTATTGGGAAGAAACATTCAACTGCGAGTTGATGCCAAATAACTCACCCATTTTCTAAAGTAGTCATTGTTGCTACCCCCTTCCATAGGTGCAGCAATCTTGTAAATTCAACAAGATATTACTGGCCTGGGAAGGAAACATAAAATATATCATTTACATTCTCTCCTGAGAAACAGAAGAGAAAATACCTTCATTGCCAGTATCATTGCAAACGGGGAGAGAGCTGCCGCGTCTCAGGCTACAGTCTAAAGGCTGAGGGTCGTTGGTCTTGATTTATGAAACTGCCTCCAAGGTCAGCGTAGTTTGTGTGGCTTTTCTGTGGCCAGGCTTTCTGGGGAGATTTCTGCAAAGACACAGCTTGTTCCTAGCACTGAGAAAAAAAGACAAAAATGAGAAGGCAGAGTTCAGAGAAGACCCAAAGTTAAAAATAAAATTCAAATCAAATCAGTCTCTGGTACATCCTGAGAACCTCCCACAAACCATTCCAAACATTGTTATCAGTAGATCGGTGACTCCAGCTGCACTTAAAATGCAATAAATATAATTAAATACAGTATTCAAAAGGATAGAATGATGTAGTCACAAAGCTACTGGAGGTTTCCTTTCTTCAATATATTTAAGCTGCTTTAAAATTTTTACCTTAAAATTTTAACAGGTCAGTTGAATTCTTTGAGATTACATATTCTGTTTTAGATGAAAGCTGAGTAGCTCTGTGAATTATATTTCAACTCATTTCTCTAGACATCAGTTACCAGAAACCCTTTTAATGAAAGCTTTGAGGACTGTCTGTCCATTATGCTGCCGAAGAGCCTGAGTCAGCAAACTCATTCAGATTTAAAATTTCAACTGGCCCTCATCCAATCTTTAATCAAAAGCTAATGCACTTTTCCAACCTAAGTCTTTTTCGTTCACTGTCTAGAAAGGATGCTGGATAAAACATTCTAGGGAAACAGCTGGTTCAATATGTAAACTGCAATCATAGCTATTTTGCAGCAATGTTGCGAGTGTGTGCATGTTGTATTTTTCTTAATAGGAATGACCTACAGAAGGTCCTCACCATCACTGAGCATTAATGAGCCATTGTAAGGTCAGCCTTTGTCAAAAATGCTTTTTCCCTGCACAGAAAATGGAGAAGGGTAGGGGGAGCTTTCCCTTTACATGCCTCCCAGAGTCTGCGACAGAACTAACAATCTAATGGGTTTGGGTATAACGGCAGGGAGGATACAGATTCTTCCCTGGAAGAACTTTGAGATAAAGCTGAGTATATCCTAGAGGGCAAGAAGCTGAATCTTTAATTCCTGGTGGTTAAACTGATCACAAATGAGAGAAAAGTTAGCAGTGTTGGAGCCCTGAGAGAGCACTTAATGAATTGGAAGAGGTAACTTCTAAATAGAACCTTGGCAGAAGAATGGAGGAGATGTTCTCATGGAGTGATTTGTTCATTCCCTTTGGTTCACTGAAGAAATAAAACACAATCCAGAGTGCTCTTAAGGGCAGGCTTGGGCACTCATCACAGTACCTGTGTACGGTGAGAGTTTATGGCAAAGCCATCCCTCTATATAGGTACAAAAGACTCTGCCCACTTGAGTCAAGAAAGTTCTCATCATAAGAAAAAAATTTTGTTTAATGGTATCTCAATGGCCTGATTAAAGAAATACTTTGCATGTCTTTTCACACAGTTTCTTTTGTCTTATTTTTACATTGGGCAAAGACAGTCTGCTCTTTTAATTGCATGGATTGTATTTTTCTATTCCTTAGCTAATAACTTCCTTGTTGTAAGGGAACACAGTGATGAATCTGTCTATTTCAGCCAACCGAGGGAATTCTTTACCTATGAGAGTTGTAGAGAAAAGTTCTCTGTTTTATCTTACCCACTACCCCTTGACATGCAAGTTGAGAGTCTTAACATATGTAAAGTATTTACACTTGAGAAGCACAGCTCTCATTAATAGACATGTATTAGCAAAGCCAAGTGCTACATGAGAGGAAATTGTGTGTGAAGGACTTACAGGAAAATTGTACAAATTATCAGTGGATTCAAAATAATTATGCAGTAAAATTAGGGGGCTTTCTCATGTCTCCCTCATAATCTGTCACAGGCTTTAGAGCTCTAGCCGTGGATGATTTCCAGGACTGTCAGGAGTGCTTACTACTCCAGGGGATGGTTGGAAGATTCAAGCCCTGGATTCTGTGTAGAGTCAGCAGAAAGCACAGCTGACTTCTGAAGAGAAGGAGGTTGGGCACACAGAAGAGACTGGCTCCACTTCTGAGGCTGTATTGCATCAGAGGAACTCCATGGATATGACAGACAGACTTAGTGGTAGTAATATCAGTGGTGTGCCCTAAGCCAACTTTTTGGCAAATATGCTAAGTACCCCAAATACAGCTCTCTAGGAAATCCCACCTTTATGAGGCCTCTCTACATTCCAGGGCCAGCTTGGCTGGTTGGTGTCAGTTTCAGTAGGGAATGCTTTTGATACTTTTGTTAAAAAATGAGAATAAATTTCAAAATGTTAAAAGGGACCAGTTTCTTGAACATCTACTATGAACTAGGCCTTTTCTTTTCCAGGTGTGCCTGACCTCAGATAGAGTGAAGGGCCCTGGGAGCACGGTGGAGTAAGAGGAGGAGACTGGCCCACTGGTTAAGGGATATTTGGTCTAGGGTAATCTGAAGTCATTGTTCTCCAAGAGCAAAAACAAAAGCAAAGAAAGGCCACAGTTGCAGGGGTCAGGAAAGGAGGGAGCTCACTAGTGTGAGGCCACAGGGAAGAGAGAACCAGAGGAAGAGCCCAGGGCACCTATAGCCTCAAGCACAGGCAATGAGTGACAAAGACAAGTACCAGGCTCGGGGTACAAGCACAGTACTCATTCCTACAGTTTCTGTATTCTTTTTCTGATGTGTTACGTTGTTGGAAGCATTTGCAAAACTTAAAAAGACATCAGAGGAAACCATTTTTAACGTGATGTGGTGGCCCTGATATTTGTCCCCTTAGCTCTACACCCCTTCCTCTGAGAAGACTTCACTGTCACCACCAAGACCTCAGAGACAGGCAGGCAATCCATATTGGATTAATCCTGACATCCCATTCCCTTGTCCCTGAGATCCACTCCACGCTGACCTCTCTGTGACAAGGTTACATGAGCCAATACATTTTCCTTTTTGACTTAGATTAGTCTCAATTGAATTTCTGTCACTTGCATTCAAAGAGTTTTGAGTAGTACACATAGTAATCTAGTGTTTATTCTCTCTTTCTTGCTCTCATGCAAAGAAAGGTGTACTTATCATATCATAAGCACGCACTGCAATATTTAGAATTGATGTTGCTATGATTGGATAAAATAATGACTTGCCCTATATGCAGCTCCTTTAGTACTGGGACTTGGTCCTCATGGACAAACCTAGAGTGAGTACCCAGGGTAGCTGGGAGAGGGGACGAGCAAGCCATAGGCTTCACAACAGAAGGCTGAGGGCCTGATACTAACGCAGGATTTAAACTTGTCTCTTGGGTCCTCTTTTAGCTCCCAATTATGGGGATAGAATCCATAGTTTTGGATAAAACTAAGCACTTTCTCTGATGACTCCACGGGGTACCTGGGTGATAAAGAAGAAAATGGAGCAATCAGTAAATGTCTGTTGGGTAATTCCTTTGTGGAAGGCACCACTAGGTACTATATGATCTCCATAAACGAATAGAACATGGTCCAACACTCTTGTGAAGACCAAATTCTATTTAGAAAGACAGGACATACATACAAAAGACCATTACCCAATAAAAGGATACTACTAAAGATTAGTAGGTAGGTTAGCCAGGAAGTGCTTCATAAGTTCAGAAGTAACAAAGATCACCGCAAGCTGTTGTTTTATATTTCTTAGGTTCTCTGGAGATTCTGACCAACTCAAGCCAAAAAAGAAATTTATTGAAAGAGCAGCTTACGACTGAAGAGAGAGATGAACAACTGACCTTTCTAAGAGGACAGGAGCCAGGGTAGCCCTGGAAGACCATCTCAGAGGTCACCTTTGGGCCTGGACTAGTAGGGAGGCAGTGAGAAAGGAAAAGGGGCAAGGAGAAAGACATTTAAAAGTTCTCCTGTCCTCAAAACCTGACAGAATATGTGCGTATCACTCTTGGAGACTGGAAAGAGACAGTTGATCAGATATAACTGATTCAGAGATCTAAAAACCTGGGGAAAGATTTGTATATATTGAGGACAAAAATATCATAGCAGAATCTGTCATAAATAAGATTTCTCCAGACTCAGATTAAAGACCAGCTAGGAATCTTAACCACTTAAGAACCAAGACTAATATTCTAAAATTTCTGCCTAGAAAACCCTCTACCCTGAGAACTCTGTCAAAGCAATCAGTATACAAAAGGAAACGTTTGACCCTGTGGCTCTATTGAGCGCCACTGATAGGACCAGGCATCCATAACAGCTAATGACAAAGTCCCAATAGGCTCTTGTCTCCTAATGCCCTTGCACAGGGCTTCTGCTGCCCACGAGGCCTGGGGGGCAGGGGTGAGGGGACAGAGAGACAGAGAGCAAGCGGCCTAAACATTGTGAAAGGGTTACATCAGAGAGCAAACAATGCAAGGGTTTTCTGACAGTGGCCTGTATTTTATACAAAAGGGAATGCAAAAGTTTTATTTTTTAAATGAACTACTTATTTAGTGAACTACTCACTAAATGGTAAGGAGTTAAGGAGCAGGTGTGGAATTACAAAGTTGACAAAATCATATCAGCAGCTGCAGATGGCTCCCCTTCAGCTCAGCCAAGGGGAGGCAGAGAGAGCTGGGAAAAGACTCCCTGTGATCCCTGTAAACTATTTCCTATTACTAATAAAAATGGTGATTGTTCACTGTAGGAGGAAAACCTTGTTCCCCTAAACCTCATATTCCCCTATTTTCATAAAGAACTCCCAGGAGGGGAAAGCTTGGGAGGAACTCTTGCCCCTCTTTCTCCACACCCCCTCACTGGATTTTCCCAGAATGACTTACATGATTGCTGACTTAGGAAGAAGGATCTGAGCAGCTGCAGCTTGGTGTTTTTGGTTCTTTGCTTTTCAAAGAAGCCTGTTCTCAGCCTACTTTCTCCTCTGCCACTATGTAGTAAGAGGTTGCCCTCTGGGGAGTCACGAAGTGTCCTGCTCTGACAGTGACTGAGTGGATAAGTCTGTCTCCTCATCCAATCTTGAAGTATTAGGAAGCTCATCATGACCACACACTTAAGCCACACAACCCAATCTGGCTGATATTCTCATCCCCATCTGTTAGGCTTGTGTGTATCTCAATGGGTTCAGAATTCAGGACAGAAAGAGAGGAGTATTATTTTTTGGTGTCCCAAAGTCTCAAAATTCTATGACTTCTAACAAAGGCCAGATCTATCTATCCATGATGTTCACTACTGCCAGCAATCATACTAATATCTTACATCTGTAGAGCACTTTTCCACGTTATCTCTATGTGCTTCAAAGTCCTATGAAGTCAGTAGAGCAGGTATTATTGTCTTTGTTTTATAGGTTAGAAAATGAAGACTCAGAGAGATTGAGTGATTTCCCAAGGTTATCCAATTACTAAGTGGTGGAGTCAGAACTCCAACTTGGCTTTCCGGTCCCAAGTTCTATAGAAAAAGATGGTTGGGAGGCAATATAATGTAGAGTTAAGAACAACATGGATTTGGGTTCTGGCCCCAGTATAGCCCTTGGGCAAGTTAATCAAGTTTAAGCCTCCCTGTCCTTGCCTTAAATGGGATAGCAGTAGGGTAGCTATGAAGATTTCATGGAATAATGCAATGCCCCTAGCAAAGTAAATATGAAACATTCAGTAAATGTTAACTTTTTATAACAGATTAAATCAGTTGAATATGCAATCTGTTTACTAACTTAAGTTTGTTACAGATCATCTTATAAATGTCTCTGGCCATAAACCTTTCAGATACCAAAAACAACCCAACAAAGTTATTTTAAACTGAAAGCATTATATGTTCATACTTCAAGTACTTTAGGCATATCATCTATTATAAGGTCCTCCATTATACAGAGTCAAATATTTGTAGTACTTTTTAGTAGTACTTTCTTTAATACATATAATACAAATTTTAAATTGATATAATCTGTTAAAGAGGATTTGGGCAATTTATATCAAGTATCAGAAAAATGTTCATCCTTTGGCTAAGTAATTTCACTTCTGGGAAATGATTTAAAATATGTAAAATGCCATAGTCACAAACACACACATGCTTGCAGACAAAGATAGTAAATAAATCTAAAATGGCTAGCAGCAAGTCTTATCAGTTAGAAAGCAACTCTAAGCATCTTCAACAAAAGAGAATGTTAGAAAGAACTGGGTAACTCCTCTAATCAATGTCATCAGGGAGGATGGAAACAAGGGCACCTCCAGGAATCTCGGTATAATGGCTCCATGGGCAGACTTTCTGTGGGGTTCTCCTAGTAGAATGATCCAGATCCAATCATCTTCTGCTCATCTCCAGACAAACCTTGAGTGGATGACACCACGCTCATGACTCAGATTATCTGGAGATCATGTCTAGCTGACCTGGCTTGAGTAATATGCTTACCTCTTGATGAGGTGAAATGGGAAGTGAAATCTCTGTAATCAACAGTCTCATCAAGATCACTGGCAAAGGGGGAGTAGCATTTCCCTAAAAGAAAGGCAAGTGCTGAGCAGGCAGAACAACAGATGTCCACTACTATAGCAGAATGGCCAAATAAATATCCATTGAAGATACACTGTATTATCTTAAAAATGACAATTACAGAGATTACATAAAATGTTTCTAATGTAATTTTAATTAGAAAAGGCAGAATATTCAAAATACATGGGGGGACATAAGAATGTAACTGTGAAAGATAAAATTTATAGGAAAAACATTGGAGGGAAATTCTCCAAAATCCTTGCAATGGCTTTTTCCTGTCTGATCTAGGTCCAGAAAGGGCACTTGCTCATGGACTAAAACCAGAGAGAGGTCTCGGGCTGGGAGCTTGTTCCAAATGGATGTCTCCAGAGGCCAAAAGAAGAGGCTAGAGCCCCAGAGGATGAGAGCATCCAGAGGGCAGGAGGCGGGTTAACCACCTAGCCTGCTCGGTCAAATCCGGTCCTAGGACTTGAATAGAAACAAAGTCCAAAGTCAAGAGCTGAGAACAAATTGGAAGAGAAGTGGGAGGGTCAATGACTTTGGGGTGATTGGAACTGAGCTGTCCAGACTTCCCTCTTTGGGGCTGTAGATTGCACAGTGAGTAGTGGCCTTGGCCCCTCCTCTCAAACCTTTTGTGATGATCTAAAAATTTTATGTGAATAGCAGGAATGAATAAAAACATTTTACAGTTTTAAATCGTTGATTCCATTCTATTTATTTGCTTCTTCAATGTATATGCTGTAGTACTGCTATTAGCACAGTGAAGGAAGCTTTAAATTTGGAATGTGAGAAGTCTATTAAACTCAACTGCTGTCACTATTCCTGAATTGTAAAATTTTACTTGTTTGACTTACCAGTTACCTAGCTTTATCTGAATCTCAAAATGCAATCTCTCTATTCTTCTATAACTTAATGATCCAAGAAGAAATTTTGCTTATGCTTAAATGTAATGACTTCCACGATTGTTTCTCACCTACGTTCAGTAATCTGTTTGTTTTTATAAGTCCCCAAAGATTCAGAGATAAAAACATTGCCTGGAGCTTTCTTTAAAATTTCTACAATTTTTCCCTTGATAATATAAGGACAAGGAATCTGTGAATAACAGATTTACCACATCTAGAGAGAAGGCCCTCTTTGCAAAACAAAGTTGTAAATAGGTCTTCCAAATTTCATGACCCTGGGGGGAGAGCTGGCGCTCCTCTTTCAAGTCTTTGTAATTAAAAAAACCCCTTGGTCCTGGTGGCATGCAAAGAAATTTCAAAGTTTCTGGGAAGGAAAAAAGAAACAATGTGTGAAGAAAAAATATTCACGATTAGGTATGAGTTTTGAGGAACTTGAAAAAAGAAGTAAAAAACAACATTCTGTTTTCTGACTGCTGATACAGTTTGAAATACACATTTTCTTTAGGGCAGGAGAAAAAAGGTATATTTTGCTGAAAGACTGCCAGTTAATTGTAGGGCTCTATTTAACACTTCCATGAAGAAAGGATGCATTGTAAGCCAGATGAGTTCTAAAATCATACCATGAAACTTTGTTTGATATAAAACTGTATCTTCTATTCTTTGACATGTCCTTCAAAAATAGAGGAATTTTTTTCTTTTTTAAAAAAAAAAATCTTACAGAATAGAAAGAGAAAATCCAGAAATACAGGTTATGAGATGGAAGGCAGCCCAAATAAGCACAGAATCCTTTGCAGGGCTGAGAACATCTTGAAAATAAGCTCAATTTTAATCTTCAATGCTGTCATCTTTTCCTGTTGAAAGCTTGAAAAAATCTAAACCAAAAGGTTCCAAAGAAAATTAATTTGTTAAATTAGAAGGGTGAAAAAAACACAGCCTGCCATTTGAAATGATGAATACCATAATTCAGTGCTTACATGGTATGTCCTAAGATTTAAAAATGCAAATATACCCATTGGGTTTTGAATACAACTCTTATGTTAGCCAAGCTTTCATCTCTAAAATGAAATGGGAAAAATACATGACAACCTTTTTCTTCCCTCCGCATGAGCTTTCATCCATAGGTCTGTCTATGTAATCATTATATTAAACAAGTTTATAAAGGCTCTCGCGACCCCTTAAATTTGCCCCAGGGAGCTCGCTCTCTCCCTTCCCCTAGATAACACTCAGATAGGTTCCCAATTTTTCTGACCACTCTTAGGTAATAAAACTGTTCTTTTGCCACTTCAAATAAGAAAACATGGTCTTGGTTTAATACATAAAATATCTAGTCCCAGTATAGTCAAAACTTAATTTCTGCTTTTAAATTAAACAATAAAGCTAAATTTCAATTTTAAAATGAACACTTCTTCTCCCACTCCCCCAGCTCAAACTTGTGGCCAGTAACGATCCTGCAGTTGAAGAAGGGTAAGCTTCGGCTCTTTTATTCCCACCTAGGGCTTATACACCTCCTCCCAAGACTCCTGCTATCCCTAGTGTTGAAGGGTAAGGGGGAAGAAGATATAACGGGAGCCAGAAAGTTCTTACTTGCCAGGTACTGTGGTCGTGATTTAGCATCCATGTTTTCTAGACTTGGCATCTGTTTAAAACTGTACATGTGTGGTGGGGGTGGGGAGAGGGGAAATTGCTAGAGACCACCCCACTCCCCATTATTGGGGATCTGTCCATGTAATTCTTTCCACAAGGTGAAAGAATCCAGGTTCCAACTGGTTGCTTACTTCTCTTTCAGCACCTACCTCCAGCTTCTGCCTGTTGCAGTCTGTTCGCTCCAGGGAGACCTCCTGGACAAGACATAAGGCGATGCTAAAAAGGCCCTCCCATGCAGACAGTCTTCTTGACTCTGCCATCAAAGAAGCCAGCCAACCTATCTCTTTACCTTTAAATGCAAGGCAAAAACTAGAACCACTGTGTTCCCCAAGCAACATTTTTCAGATATTAGGCCCTTAAAGTGGTCTCGTTGAAGTCCCTTTCCCTCTGTTTGAAGATAAGGACAGGAGTCTGCTACCCTCCATGGGGTAGGGATGGAACTCATTCATAGGATACCAACATCTCTCTCCAAACATAGCCTCCTAATTTCCAACTTCAACACTTATATACTCTTATCAAAGGTTAAATACTTAAGAATTGCAAAACTGATTTTACATCATCTCTTCCCATCCTCCACGCACTTTTTAAGAAATCCTGGATGATGGTCCGGTGTTCATTTAGGAATATGGTGTTTAAATTATCTTCAATCTTACACAAAATTTCCATTTTAACTTCCTGTTATATCAAGGCACAAAATGTTCTAGTTCAGCCCTAAGACTTCAGAGGATGCAGACACATGTCAGGTATTTGATGTCACAGATTTTAATAAAAGTTATAGATCCTTGGTATAGGCCAAAGACAATACAAATATGAGTGATTAAAAATTCAATAATGTAAAAGGAAATAGCAGAAAGGCAAGGCTCACAAGCTACTTATGGTTCTGCTTTTGTCATATTAAGCAAATCAGTATCAAACGAAATATGCTGAGAACATATTAGCTGCAGAAATTATTTACTTTTATCAAATAGCCATTTGTAGAGGGCGATTAAGGTAGCACGTATAAAATCCACCCTCAGCAATGCCGGAAATATGCAACATGGCCACCAGGGCTGATGCAACAACAGCTTAAGTTACCCTCAGCCTTCTTTACGGAAGTACTTCGCGCCAAAAGTGCCAGTTCGCGCCAAAAGTGCTAACCTTACATCTGCCATCTACCCTAGCAACAGCAGCCACCAATCCTAGACCGCCACGAGCCCTTGCTAGCCACTTCCCCTTCTCCTAGAGTATATATGCTCTGCCTCTTCAATAAAATTTTGCAGCTTGATCAGAAACCTGTCTTGCTGTTGTTCCTCGCGTCTCTTGTCCCATACCATTCCTCCCTCACAGGATTCGGAGTCTCCGTCGAACGTCCCGCGGGCCGGGACAGCCATTGTTTTCATGCCTGTTCATCTTCTTACCACTACATTTGCTGCTTCCTCACAGACTGTCTCGTCAATTACATGGTCCTCCTTTCACACTTGCATCAAGGCCAAGAGTAAACAGTTCCAAGCACAGTGCAACAGCCTGTTTCTTTTGAAGCAAATAAAATAAAGTCTTCATTTTTTATCTTTTTTTTTTTTTTTCCCTGAGAAGTGACAGGATAAGAATTAGGCTAAAGAAAGAAGCATGAAAAAACACTCTTCTTCCAGTAGGCTAAATAGCACTATATTAACAATACACTTGCTGATGGGTAAGCAGTGAGTTCTTTTGTTTACTAAAATACCTCAATCAATTTTTCCTTACATGACTTTCATCACCACTGCCTAGTTACTGCTGAAGGACATTTCTGCCCTGAATCCTTCCTTGTGTTCTTTATTGTTCAGAACAAGCACACACCGTGGTCATGTGATCTTCCTTATTAGCTGTAACTGAAGCTTAATGGATATAATTAATGGATTATTCCGATGCTCTCTTTAGTTCCTCTATTCCTTTTATTTTTTTAAAGCAATGAATTCTGATGGTACCATTATCAGATTCTAAATATAGTCAAGACATGTTAGAAGAATAAAATGTCCTGTACAATTTACCATGAGGCTTATTGCAGTAATAAGATAAATGTCCATCCAGAGGGATATAGAAATCAGACTTGTTTGATCTTAGTACTTCCCCTTTGACTATTCCCTGGAGAATGGAAACCTGGGTTCAATAATCCTCCCAACCCCTTACTAGCTGTTTGATATTGGTGAGTCACCTATGCTTTCAATTATGTCATCTGCAAAATGACTCCTGCAAGAAAATGCCTAGCCTAGATAATTTCTTAAGTCAACTATGTTTCTCCAAACTTTAACCTTCAGAGCTGTGCTGTGCTGTATTCTTAGTATTTAGCTAGGGCTTATTTCTGCAAAAAAAAGAATGTGTGGTAGAATTAAGGATAATTTTTATGTTGTTCTTTTATTTATCTACTATTTTCTAAGGTTTCTATGATGAATACGATTAGTATTATAGTTAAAAAAAAGTTATTAAAAAGAATAAAGAGAAGAGAAATAAAAATGAACAAAAATACATTATTGGATCTTATACATCCCCAAGCCTCTCCCAGTTATGTTTTAAATTTAAAACTACTTGATGTATAGAGACCACTGTGATACATTTAAGAATCCAGTCACAAGAGTCCAGAAGTTGTATTTGTATCTGAATAGAATACATTTTAATAACATTCATGGAGTATCTATATGTGGGAAAAAAGCAAATGAGTAAAAATTAAAAATTTTAAAGACAATTCACATATTATCCTGGTTTCCAGTGAGTTGACAATTTGAAAACACACTAGGCCAACATTTATTGAGTCCAAGGCATTGGAGAAGGTATGAAGTTGGATGAATAAATTCATCTGTACAGTGGGAGGGACAAAAATGTAAGCAACCCCAGACTAAACTGACTGGCAAAGGTGCTAAACAGAGACAGAAGGGGGGCCCTGGAAAATACTAGTTAATTCTGAACGGGGAGACCAAAAGCCTTCTATGCTGTGCTAAGGAGTTATTCTAGGGTGCTCTGTGCTCTGTGCTCTTGAAAACGTTATTTAGCCTTTCTCGGCATCAGTTTTCCCAGATGAAACTACTGAAATTGGATTTTTAAATCACTAATTCCATCAGCTGTAAAATTCTAAGTCCGTGATTTTATGTTATGATAATGATCCTTTATCTAGTGCCTCTTTTAACTTTTTTGTCCAGTCCCCCCAGTCACTCACTACTATTGTTACTATAAAACTTATAAAACTAAATCAAGCTGGGGTTATATCTCTCCCTCTAGTCCCATCTCTTGGTGGATATTAAACTACGGAAGCACCCAATTTGCAGATAGAAAACTCAGCATTTGACCCGTGTGTGCAGAATAAAGCAAATTTGGTTCAGAGCTTCCTCTTCTTCATTATTTCTCTTTGAAGATTATTGATTAAATGCCTTGTGGGGCAGGAAGCAACTAAAAAAACCCATTAAATTAGCTGTTTTTACAATTAACTGGTTTTGTCTGTCATTCTATTTTAAAGGCATACAGGGAGCTCAGACTGTTTTTCAGTTATAGTGATATGTTTCAAGTTTCTGTAAACCTTACGTATCAACCTTGAAGCCACGTGTTTTTCGGACATTCTTTGAATTCTTTAAATAGACTGGAGGGGTTGGACTCAGGGCTGGCTTTTATTAGCATTGCACTCTCAATGACAAATACAAGAACAAGTTATATATATTAAGCCATCTTCCTGTTATTTATTAAAACATATGCTAAAATAATGTTTTAATCTATTCATCCACTTAATTAAAAGAATATTTATTAAGCTCCTGCTGTGTAAAAGGCAAAACATCATTAAGCAAAACGCCCCATCCTTTCATGTGAATTTATTCTTTTCTTGGGACATTAAAATGATCCAGCCCTTTAAAAATTCGCCAGAAACTGCTCGGGCAAGAGACTGTTGCATGAATCCTAATGTTGAAAGGATAAAAATTAACCAGAATGTAAAAAGAAGAAGCTAGAACAGGGTATATCAACATTGGCACTACTGACATGATGGGCCAGGTGATTCGTTGTTGGGGTGGGGGTGGGGTGGGGGCTGGGCTGTGCTTTGTAGTATGTTGAGCCACATCCATGGTCTCTACCTACTAGATACCGAAGGCACTCCCACCCCCACCCCCAGTCATGATAATCAAAAATGTCTCCAGACATTGCTAACTGTTCCCTGGGTGTCAAATTTGTCCCCAGTTGTGAACCACTAAGCTAGAATGATTTCCTCTTTAGACTGCCAGACTCTACTCATGAAAGTTTATTCTTCTTGCTTCTTAGAGATGATAGCACTTCAATCGGTGCACACTGAGATTTCATGTAAAGCAAATTCCATTCTTGTGCTTTTAATTCTGTCACCAAGAGTAATGATAATGGGTGGTTCCTTCACGAAAATATCCAAAAAAGTGGTTATTGGCCCAAAATGCTAAGTGTTAGAACTCAGTTTTCTTCAGTAGGGACTGATGTGTATTGTTAAGTAAAATAAATTGGTCACTTGCATTGGGCATTACCGGGAGGGACCCCTTTCCTAGAGGAGCTTTTCCAGAAGACAAAAATAATTGACCTTCCAGGGTGCTCTGGGAAAATGGAATGCACCCTACATAACTGCAGATAAGCAACTCCTGGTGATAGGTCCAGTAAAGATAGCTTATCAGAATGGACAAGCATACATACCATACTAATCAATGTATATCTGCTCCCCACTTGGTAAGGCCCCCCCTATGTAAAATGGAAACTTAATGTCAGCCAATCAGGACATTTCCTCACTTGCTTCCACATTTGCCCTATATGAGCTTCCCATTTCCACCCCTTTGGTGGAGCTCCCTTCTACTTTCTGAATGGGAGATTGCCCAATTCATTGATTGCTCAATAAAGCTTTGAGAATCTCAATTGCATGAAAAGTTTTCCTTTTATCAGACCTAATATAGCCACCCAGTATGGTGCAGTTTCCCTCATGACTAATGTTGTGCAAGTCATTCAGGGGGACCACAATATTGTGCCCCCAGGAACTTAGAAATATGCATGCCCTGGGAGTTAAATCAAGAAGTTAATGTTTTTATGTACTGAGTGGAGACACGCAAAGGAAACTTCAAGCAGTGGTTCTCATACTGTAGTGAGCACAGGAATCAATTAGTAGCTTGTTGCAAACATATATTCCCAGGCCCCACTAGCAGAGACTTTGATTTAGCACATCTGGGAAAGGCCCAAGCATCTGCATTTTTTAGATATGTCCAGACAATACTGAAGCATATAGTCTATGAACTTCTCTTTGAAAAAACACTATCCTTGAGGTAAAGAATGGCTATCAGGCTTTGACCAAAACCTGATTGGAGGCATTGCCTAGTGTAAAGAAAGGACAAGTCCATCAGAGGGTGGAAGGGCAGAGTCAGCCATAGTTATGCCAAGAAAGGAGTGTCCCTGGACAAGAAAGATGATGCCCATCTAAACGACACTGGCCAAGGGAAAGTGTACCCTGCCCAAGGATGCAGACTGTCCCCTCCTTAAGGCAGCTGGTGTCTCAGTTGTGAGACGGATATTCTGTGTCACCTTAGACTAATATCATTAAACATTCAAAATGTATAACTAGTTCCTCTTGCCTTCTCTTGCGGTATGCCTGGGGCAACTCTTTCTCACTATAAATTAATAACTCAATATTCTGGTTATATACATAATCTGTGAACTTGGGTAATGTGAGTCCTACCCAGATAAATGAATCTATTCTAGGCATGCTGACAAATCTGGGTTTCTAAGGATAGAGTCAGAACCTGGACTGTGGAAATTAACAAAGGTGAGACCAGTGTGTGTTGGAAAATGTTTAACAGCTCTCTGGGAGTGGGGGTGGGGGGCTGAATTTGTAACATTGGTCCATTTCCATGGCACAAATAGTCCCCCTTCCAGTATGGCCAATTTCGAGCAACTAACCTGACATCATTCTATGCAGAGTTGGAAAGAGATGCATGCCATTATGTAGTACAGTCACTATATGGATACCTGCAAATAACCTCAAATGCATAGATGCAATAAAATAATGTAGTAAAATAACTAGGGATGAGTTTTGGATATTTCTTACTTTTGTTTTTATTTTAACTTGATTTTATTGTAAGTCTATTTAGGTAATTTAATTTTTAATGATTTTTTTTTTTAATAACAGCACCACTGAATTCCTGAAAATTTAATAATCAGCTCTCATGAGCTGGTACAACCCAGCTCCAGCACATCGCTGGAGGGCTGACCTTTGTAAGCAGATCACCTTCCCCAGGTGACACCTCTGCTTCAAATTAGCATATTCTTTAGAGTTTCTTTGTGGCCATAGAACAAGGTCAACCTTAGTACCTACCTAATGCTTAAAACCATCAGCCTGGTTTCATTTATCCCTCAGATGTGTCTACTCCTTTTCTGATGTACAAAGGACATTCACATAATTTCAACCGATTTTTATAACCACCTCATAAACTGAGTATAAAAGATCTTTCCCTCATTTTACAAAGAAACTAAACTGAGAAAAGCTGTATTAGTTGCTCACACTCAACCAGCTAGTATGTGGCAAAGCAGAGAAACAAGGAAATTACCATTTATTGACTGTCAACTGTAGACCAGACATTGACATCTTGTGTAATCCTCACAGCAACCCTATGAAGTAGATATTATTGGCTCATTTCCAATATGAAGAAACTAAACTCCATGAGATTATGCAATTTCACCAAGACCACATCCCTGGTAAAAGTCAAGATTAAACTACGCAGTGCTTCTCAAACATTAGTTTGCATCAGAATCACCTGGTAAGCATGCTAAAATAAAGATTTCAGAGATTGTAATTTATTAGGTTTAGGATGGTGTGCCGCTTTGGATATATTATGTCTCCCCAAAAACCATATTCTTTAATGCAATCTTGTGGGGGCAGACTTATTAATCTTTTTGATTAGGGTATGTTCTCTTGATCGAAGGTTTCCATGGAGATGTGGCCCCTCCCATTCAGGTGGGTCTTGATTAGTTTACTGGAGTCCTTTAATGGGAGCAGACCCAGACACTTGCTGATGCTTTGGGGATGCTAGCCCAGAGTTTGCTCCAGAGAAGTGAGAGAGGACAAAACACCCCAAGGGCAGCTGAAAGAGACTTTTGGAGAGAAGCCTGGGAGCTGATGCTTAGAGATTCTTGAAGATGTGGACAGAAGGACACTTGGAGATGCTAAGCTAAGAGAAACCCAGAGACATTTTGGAGAAAGCCATTTTGAAATGCAACCCAGGAGCAAAGAAACAGCAGACACCAGCCATGTGCCTTCCCAGCTGACAGAGGTGTTCCGGACGCCATCCATTATTCTTCAGTGAAGGTATCATCTTGTTGATGCCTTAGTTTGGACACTTTTGTGGCCTTAGGACTGTAAATTTGTAACCAAATAAACCCCCTTTATAAAAGCCAATCCCATTCTGGTATTTTGCATAATGGAAGCATTAGTAAACCGGAACAGATGGGCCCAAAGATCTGCATTTCTAGCAAGCTCTCTGGGGATGTAGATGATGCTGGACTTGGACCACACTTTGAATAGCCTTGAACTGCACCGTGCTGCATATTAACTGTATCCTGGGAACCCAGGTGTCCTGATTCCTAGTTCTGTGTTCTGTCAACTACAACACATTGCAGTAGTTTATTCTAACCTCTAAACAGAAATAAGACAATATTGTATATACATTTACAAATTTTTTCTCTTTGTGTGTTTTAATTTTATTGAGGTAACACGTAAAATTTGCCATCTTAACCTTTTTTGAGTGTACAATTCAGTAGCATTAACTACATTCACAGTATTGTGCAACCATCACCACCATCCATGACCAAAACTTTTTCATTATTACGAAAAGAAACTCTATGTCCATTAAGCAATCACCTCCCCTTCTCCCCTCTTCCAAGCCTCTGATAACCTCTAATCTACTTTCTGTCTCTATGAATTTGCTTGTTTTAGATATTCCATATAAGTGAAATCATACACTATTTGTCCTTTTGTGCACTTTGCAGAATGTCTTCAGGTTTATCCATATTGTAGCACATATCAGTGCTTCATTCCTGAATAATATTGGCTCAATAATATTCCATCACATGCATATATCACATTTTATATATCCATTCATCTTTTGATGGACACTTGAGTTGCTTCCACTTTTGGCTATTGTGAGTGATGCTGCTATGAACATTGGTGTTTGAATCTTTGTTTTTAATTACATATTTCCTTTTAATCAATTGATCTAATGTGGTGGTTCCAAGGTTTTGTATGGATTGGTACTATCTAGAAAATTTAATTGCCACAAAAACCATTAGATGAAAAGATTTTAAGAAACCTCTCATTAGGGTTTATTATTAAGGTTCTGGACATTCCTGGAAGTTAAAAATTTAAGTCAAATTTGGTTACCCATAATCCATGTAGGGAAAAAACTATGTATGTTTTGCATAACTTCTGGAATCATATATTGCAAAGTAAGCTCTTAAAACTCTCATTTTCACATTTCAGCTTTGCTTCGGGGAATGCTGACTTCTTACTCAGCTGATATTTATACTTGGAAGATCATTAATTATAATATTTATAAGACATCTTTGCACAAGGCTCTCAGATAACTGCAGTCATGTAATCTTTTTCTCAGTATGGGCTCAAGACTGAGATGGAATTATCAGCTGTCTTAGAGATGGCAAGCCCCCGGCTCTGCACACAACTTAGGTGTCTTTCTGAAGGTCATTCACAGACTTAATAGGAAAGAGAAAATCAGAACCTAGACCTTGGGAATCCTGGCTCAGGATACCCCCAGCTACATAACTATAACTATTCTTTAATTTAACAGATGAAAGTCTCTGCACATAAGGGTCAGGGAAACAGTGAATAGGAACAGTGAGACGCAAGCCAACCACATGGTTACTTAACTAACAGCTTAGGTGAAAGGTGAGGAGGGGGAGGAGAGTCAAACTAATGGTTAAATTTAAATTATCACTCACTTCTCGCTATTTCCCATTACTATGGAAAAATACGAGTTGGCATGTGTTGTCTATAACGTATCAAATCTGTTCTAGAGGAACCTACTATAGCTTCTGAAAAGTGATGTTTTATTAAAACAGCTTAAGTTTAATGTATCATGTTTGCACACTATCAATTAGAAGGCAATTCATTTTCAACTAATAAGGGCCCCCAGGAGTGCTTACTCAAAATGATAATTTAATTATCTTCAGTTACAGTATATGATTGGGGGGAAAGCTATTTAAAGTTTTACCCAACCCCCACTATTCCTCTGCCTTGGCCTCCCTTTGAAAATACCAAGTACTCCCAGTGAGTATACATTTCGCCCTGTTCAAGGGTGGTACGTCAACTTCCTGTATCTCCCTGGAATAGAGATGCTCATTATATGTCAGGTGCTTTACCCCTTCCATAGGATGAGTAGCTTTATGAGATGAGGAACTTGGAGTTTTTCACAGTTCAGATCTTCACTCTTACTAAAAAGCCCATGTAACATTCGGGGAGTCCCAAAGTCCACATTTTACACTACTGGTAAGTCTCCCCATTTATTACGAGCCTTGGCCAGTCCCTGGAGGCTCAGGAAGAAATGGAGGCACAACTGTGGGTGCAGCACTGAGTCTGAATTTGGGAAAATGAGGCTGAGTTCTCAGGCTTCGGTGAAAATCTCTCTCAATTCCGGCCCCTCCTTCCATCCCACTGACCCGGAACGAGTCCAGGCTCCTGTCCCATCTAAAGCATGGCACGCACCCAGCACACAAATGTGAGCTGATTTTGCTGTTGTTTTACAGCCCTGTTACCGTCCAGCTTCTCCTACTTCCCATCACGTTTCCTCTGCTCCAACATAGACTCATCAGGGTTCTAGCCACCTAAAAACCTTCAAAGGCTCTCTGTTAGTTGCAGCAGTGTCTTTCAAAGTGCATTAGAATCACCTGGATTACTTTATTTTTTTTTTTTATCTTCATTTTATTGAGATATATTCACATACCACGCAGTCATACAAAACAAATCCTACAATCGATTGTTCACAGTACCATTACATAGTTGTACATTCATCACCTAAATCAATCCCTGACACCTTCATTAGCACACACACAAAAATAACAAGAATAATAATTAAAGTGAAAAAGAGCAATTGAAGTAAAAAAGAACACTGGGTACCTTTGTCTGTTTGTTTGTTTGCTTCCTTCCCCTATTTTTCTACTCATCCATCCATAAACTAGACAAAGTGGAGTGTGGTCCTTATGGCTTTCCCAATCCCATTGTCACCCCTCATAAGCTACATTTTTATACAATTGTCTTCGAGATTCATGGGTTCTGGGTTGTAGTTTGATAGTTTCAGGGATCCACCACCAGCTACCCCAATTCTTTAGAACCTAAAAAGGGTTGTCTAAAGTGTGCGTAAGAGTGCCCACCAGAGTGACCTCTCGGCTCCTTTTGGAATCTCTCTGCCACTGAAGCTTATTTCATTTCCTTTCACATCCCCCTTTTGGTCAAGAAGATGTTCTCCGTCCCACGATGCCGGGTCTACATTCCTCCCCGGGAGTCATATTCCACGTTGCCAGGAAGATTCACTCCCCTGGGTGTCTGATCCCACGTAGGGGGGAGGGCAGTGATTTCACCTTTCAAGTTGGCTTAGCTAGAGAGAGCGGGCCACATCTGAGCAACAAAGAGGCATTCGGGAGGAGGCTCCCAGGCACAATTATAGGGAGGCCCAGCCTCTCCTTTGCAGCAACCGTCCTCCCAAGGGCAAAACCTATGGCAGAGGGCTCAACCCATCAAACCACCAGTCCCCTATGTCTGCGGTCATGTCAGCAACCATCGAGGTGGGGTAGGCCAACACCCCCGCACTCTCCACAGGCTCCTCAAGGGGGCACTACATATTTTTTTCCTTGTTTTTCTTTTTTTTTTTTTTAACTTTCCTTTCTTTTTTAAAACAACTGTATGAAAAAAATTAAAAAAAAAACAAAACATACAATAAAAGAACATTTCAAAGAGACCATAACAAGGGAGTAAGAAAAAGACAACTAACCTAAGATAACTGCTTTACTTCCAACATGTTCCTACTTTACCCCAAGAAAGTTACCTAATATAGCAACATTTCTGTGAATTTGTTCCTACTATATCCATCAGAAATTAACAGACCATAGTCATTCCTGGGCATCCCCAGAACGTTAAATAGCTTATCTGTTCTTCTTGGATTATTGTTCCCCCTTCCTTAATTGCTCTCTACTGCTAGTTCCCCTACATTCTACATTATAAACCATTCGTTTTACATTTTTCAAAGTTCACATTAGTGGTAGCATATAATATTTCTCTTTTTGTGCCTGGCTTATTTTGCTCAGCATTATGTCTTCAAGGTTCATCCATGTTGTCATATGTTTCACAAGATCGTTCCTTCTTACTGCCGTGTAGTATTCCATTCTGTGTATATACCACATTTTATTTATCCACTCATCTGTTGAAGGACATTTGGGTTGTTTCCATCTCTTGGCAATTGTGAATAATGCTGCTATGAACATTGGCTTGCAGATATCTGTTCGTGTCACTGCTTTCCGATCTTCCGGGTATATACCGAGAAGTGCAATCGCTGGATCGAATGGTAACTCTATATCTAGTTTTCTAAGGAACTGCCAGACTGACTTCCAGAGTGGCTGAACCATTATACAGTCCCACCAACAATGAATAAGAGTTCCAATTTCTCCACATCCCCTCCAGCATTTGTAGTTTCCTGTTTGTTTAATGGCAGCCATTCTAATCGGTGTTAGATGGTATCTCATTGTGGTCTTAGTTTGCATCTCTCTAATAGCTAGTGAAGCTGAACATTTTTTCATGTGTTTCTTGGCCATTTGTATTTCCTCTTCAGAGAACTGTCTTTTCATATCTTTTGCCCATTTTATAATTGGGCTGTCTGTACTATTGTCATTGAGTTGTAGGATTTCTTTATATATGCAAGATATCAGTCTTTTGTCAGATACATGGTTTCCAAAAATTTTTTCCCATTGAGTTGGCTGCCTCTTTACCTTTTTGAGAAATTCCTTTGAGGTGCAGAAACTTCTAAGCTTGAGGAGTTCCCATTTATCTATTTTTTCTTTTGTTGCTTGTGCTTTGGGTGTAAAGTCTAGGAAGTGGCCACCTAATACAAGGTCTTGAAGATGTTTTCCTACATTATCTTCTAGGAGTTTTATGGTACTTTCTTTTATATTGAGATCTTTGGTCCATTTTGAGTTAATTTTTGTGAGCTGGTTTTGCTGTTGTTTTACAGCCCTGTTACCGTCCAGCTTCTCCCACTTCCCATCAAGTTTCCTCTGCTCCAACATAGACTCATCAGGGTTCTAGCCACCTAAAAACCTTCAAAGGCTCTCTGTTAGTTGCAGCAGTGTCTTTCAAAGTGCATTAGAATCACCTGGATTACTTTTTAACACAATTGCACATTTCCAGGCTTCAACCTTTAGGTGTCTTTATGACAAACTCATGGGTGTTTCTTATATACTCTATTGCTCGAGATTCACGGACCTTTAGGATAGTATCCATATACCATTGCATGGCATTTATGACCCTTAAAACTTGGCCCCAATCATCTTTCCAGTCTTACCTCCTGCCACCACTTCCTGCCACCACGTCCTGCCACACTGAGTCATTGATATTCCCTCATCAGGAAAAATTGTGAAAGACTTTGAAATGAAAAAAATTCTCAAGTATCCTGTCTAGCATACCCTTTCACTGTCTTTGAGCTATTTTTGTACCTCCGTTAGTTGTAGAACTGATAATGATACAAACAATTTCTGTCCATAAATTTGTTTTCAGCATTCTTCATTATCTATATAAGCATAATTCTTTGAATTCTCCTTTGAAATAGCTGTAACACATTATTGATACTCTAATTAATGCATTAAATAAAATCTTTGACCTGTGTTCATTTTATTTGTATGAGGTCATGATTTTGCCTTTAAAAAAAATTATCCTTTAACACCCTAAACATGCTATGGTATCTCCAGACTCTCTGTAGTGCAGTTCCAACTGCTTCCTCACGTCTCTACTCCCCTCTTATCCTGCACCTCTTTCTCTGATGAAATCCCTTTTACCCTTCAAGCCTCACAAAAGTTATCTAGTATCAGTTTCTCTGTCAAACTTTCCTCAAAGCACAACCCGTTCATCCGTCCATCTCAGCTGCCCAGCTCAGCCTCTATGCCCCTCACCCCGTGTTCACACCTTGTTGGAGCATTTCTCACACCAGATGCCTGCTGATACTTTTAGGAACCGCTTCAACAACTGAGGGTGCAAATATGGCCTTTTCTCTACTTAACCTCTCTGTACGTCAGTTCTCTTATCTGTAAAACAGGGATAATAACAGCACTGACTTCATAGGACTGTTGTAAGGATCAAATGAGTTAATCCACCTAAAGCCCTTGGAAAAATGCCTAGCACAAATTAGGATGGTCACTGTTTCAGACAACCCTGAAGACTGAGAAAGTGATTAAATGAGAGGAAGGGGTAGGAACAGACAAGATAGGATTTAACAAAGGATTATGAATACTGAATCTTTATATATATATACATGATGCTAGGGTGTTGGAATAGCTAGAAGGAAGGAAATAACTGATATGGTCAATCTTTAACCCATAACATTCTTTGAAATTTGCTAAATAGCTACTCATTAAATTGTACTTTGAAAGTTATCAGCTTTCTGTATATATCTTATATTTCACAATAAGGAAATAACTGAAACTGTGGAAATGTAACCCATAATATTCTTTGAAATTTGCTCTATAGCTACTTGCTAAATCATACTTTGACAGTTATCACTCTTCTATATATATGTTAAAGTTCATAATAAAAAATGTATTTAAAAAACGTAAGTGTTGAATAAATGCTACCTATACTATTCTCAGTTATATTTTTCCAAATAATTGCTTGAAGCTGCTTAGATTACATTTCCCAATCTCCCTTCCAGCTAGGTATGATCTGAAATCGTATATATGCATTTCAAATGTGGTCCATAAAAATTCCCACACGTGCTCCTCCAAGCCGTCTTCTCTTCCCTGTGGGCTGCGATGGAAACCTCAACGAGCAACTTTGGAAGCTCGGTGTTAAAACAGGTTCACCAGCAGTCGGAGATCCTGAATGACTACATGAAGCAGGGACTCTTCCTTCCCTTCCCTTGTCCTCCACCAATAATCCAGAGACTTCAACATATCCCTCCTGAGGCTCCCTTAGCACAAAGATGGGTTAATCCTCTTCCAACACTAAAGGGAAATGGAGACGAGTCGGGCTACCGCTCCTACAAGACGTCACATCCCTTACAACCTAGAGGAAGGCACAGATGCCATGGTTCCCTATAGGGGAGAGTTCTCTGTCAGGGTTGAGCAAAGCCAAGGATGTGCTAAAGACGTTCCCAAGGTCACTACTGTGAGTGATCGGCTCTTGCAGATCCCACAGAGTCAGGGGCATCTGAGCTCTCAGGGTGGATCTCATTCAGTGTCTGCCATGTTGCAGAGCCAGATGCACCAGGCCCTCTTCACCCCATGACCTTTACCTGCCTACCCTTCACCCAAAGAGTGAGGCAGCTTTTCAAGTCCCAGAAAACACAAAGGTCTTTTTACACTTTTCTTGCGGTCTGCTCATACAACATGATTAAGAGTAGCCATTTACTTGGCTTTTCCTTGAAGCAGAAGGTCTGCTCTGGTGACAGTCAGTCTTCACTCTTGGACAGAGAATAAGCTGGAGCTTTTGGTCTACTCTTCCATGAGTACCATGTTTGATTGCTGTCTTGACTGGCATCTTGTTACATTACTATTACTTTACCTGTCTCTGTTCTAGAAGAAACACCTAGGGAATAGAAGCAATATGTAGGATTTAAATAGGCAGAAGAGACCATATGTTACTGGGTTTGCGCGAGCCCAGTGAGGGTAGGTAGTCTGGTACATCCTCATTGTGCTTTACTTCCTGCCCATTCCCTTCTTTAAACTGTAAGGATTAGCTGTGATAATACAGTAAAACACTCGGCACAGCCCTTGGTCCATAGTGAACACTCAGTCGATGATCCCTTCCATTACACCTCTGAGAGCAAAGCTCTGACTTGCAACCCTTCCCTTCACCACTGTCAGAGCAAGAATGCTGACCACCAGGGCAAGGGACTCTCTCCTGCGTCTCACAGGAATAAATGCCTTGGCTTTAGGAAGTTCCTCTAGCACCTGCAATAGGCCCTTCTGAACTTTTGCCAAGTTATAATTCCAGAGCAGTTACCAAAGGGGTAGAGCGGTTAGGATGGGTAGTTCCTTTATTTCATGGTCGGGGTGACCGGCCTGACCTCCATGCACATTTCCTCACCTGTCTTCCCTACAAGCGGCTCTGCCCTCCCGTGCTCCTCGCTCAGCCTCCTGGGAGATGGTTCCTCCCTCAGAAGCAATGGGGGATGGGGAGGCAAGGGAAGACTGCAGATTTGGCAGCCTCTGGCAGGATTGTTTCTATTTTATTTCCTTCAGAGAACTGTTTCTGCCAGGCCTTTCAGCTGTATGAAGATGAAGGCATAAACCATTGTCTCCATGATTACGAGCAAGGCTAGTCAGCAGTCCCATCAGAGTGAGGTTGCCCTACAAGAGGTCAAGAAGCAACTCTATTAGAGTTGGCACTGAACAGGGGTGTGTGTGTGTGTGTATGTGTGTGTGTGTGTTTGAAAGAGAGAGAGAGAGTGAGAGATTGAGAAAGAGAAGGAGGGAGAGAGAGGCAGAAACAGATAGGGAGGTAATAAATGAGTGTTTCCTGCAATGATAGATAGAAATCTTTAATGTCCTTTCACAATCCAGTTCCACATATAAGCACCAGGTTCTGAGAAGTCAGACCTTCCATGCCTTTTTCTTTTGCAAGCATCTCATTTCCTCAGTCTGCTCGGCTGTTACTTAAAGAACACTTTCCAGAGAGGATGATGCAGCACAGTAAGTGGCCCGAGAGACTTCCCCGGTCAAACCTAAATCAGAAGCCATTCACCCCGCCTGATGGCCATTTGGCAGTCTTTGTGGAGGGAGTTCACAGCAGCGGCCACCCACCCCCGGCTACTGAGAGCCCTGGTCGGCTGGCCCAGTCGGGACTGAACCGGCTACTGTGTAATGGGCTTTAAAGATGAATGGGTGGATCCTAATCTACATTTCCAACCCTGGAAAGCCATCACTTTAGAGATCACACAGTCCCAAACGCGAAGCCCAGGCCTGACAAGCACAGGCTCGAGGAGAGGCTAGAAGAATAGGATGTTGGGGAATAGGACTACTTGGTCACAATTCACATTAGGCCCAAACATGTCTATTTTGAATAAGTTAGATACATCAGTAGTTAAAAATAGATTAATAAATACTCTCTCTCTCAATACTATAATACAATGAAAATAAATTTATCAATTCAAAATGGTCAAAAAATTATAAAGAATTATCTAGAAGAACATGGTGAATAGATATTAACAGCGTTTAAATTACTGGCTTATGAAGGCATACAGTGAAGAAGGAAGACATGGAGAGATAGTCAATGAGCAAATAATAAATATAATTAAGAAATTGAAATAAAAATAAAATTAATATAAATTATGGCAAGGGCTATGAAGGAAATAAACAGGGTAAAAAGAACCAGAGTAACTGGGAGATTTCACTTGAAGCACAGAAGAAGATATCTGAGCTGAGACATGAAGGATGAGAAGAAGCCAGCTTTGCATGGGGAGTCTTTCAGAGAGAGGGAGAGCAAACATAAAGGCTTGGAGGCAGGAAAGGCTTAGTTTATTAAGGACCAGAGAAAAGGCCAGTGCCATAATAAGGAGGGGTGAAGTATGAAATAAAGTGGGAGTGGTAGGAGGAGCCAGGGTGCACAAGCCCTCCTAGACGACGAAAGGATGAATTAAAGGTACTTGTCTTAGTAGATTAGTAGGTGGGATTCTCCAAAGAAACAGAAACAACAGGTCAGATATATATATATATATATATATATATATATATATATATATATGAAGAGATTTATTATAGAATTGGCACATGTGACCATGGGGAATGGCAAGTTTGAATTCCGTAGGGCAGGCTGCCAGCTAGAAACTCTGATGAAGGTGTTATATTCCCCAGGAGAAGATGACTAGCTGAAGTAGAGGCAGAATTTTTCTTTCTGACTACTGAAATTCTCAGTTCTGGCCTTTAAAACCTCCCACTTATTGAATGAGGACATTACCCTCATTTGCTGAGAGAAACCATTGTTGACTGTAGACGCAGTCAGTCATAGATGCAATCAACTGACTATACATGCAAATCCATCTATGAAATACCTTCACATTAACCATCAGGCTAGTGCTTGCTTGACCAAACAACTGGATACTATAACCTAGCCAAGCGGAGACGTGAAATTAACCATCACAGTACATGAAGGCCATGTGGAGTAGGACTTTCCAACAGTTTGAGCTGTCCAAATGAAACAGGCTACTTTGGCAGGCAGAGTTTCCCATAAACTAAAACTCATCTCCACTACTCTCAAAAATGTGACGCTGGATTCTTTGGGCCTGGAGTTTGGCTTTGCAGTTATTCTTATCACAATTCATCTTGTTAGAGTCAGTCCTTCCCTCCAGCCAGAGGAGCTCTTTTCAGATAAGCATGCCACCAATGCTGTATCAGGAAGCCACGGATAAAAATGTTGACTAGAAGAGGGCTGAGGACAGACCCCTGCTGCCTGCCAGCCAGTACACCAGCCCCCCAGCAGAGGTTAGAGGCCACTCTTCGGGGTGCGATGTAGGGGATTTAGAAATCAGACCAGGAGTAGACGACTTTTAGCATCTCTGTTATTCCTGAGAGTTGGTGCAATTTGTGTGAATACATTGCAAAGTATAGCACACATTACGGTGTTAGTATTCAGTGGCACTTGTCCTTATGAAGTTTCAGGATGTCTATCTGGGGAACGCAAAGTTCTTTTTTCAGTCGTAATGAGCTCAATGAGCTGTTATAAATGACCAATATTTCTTTTTATACCAACAAAACACTTCCAAAAGTATCTCTTCAGCAATTGCTTTTGGCATTGGGTCCTGGGGGACGTTATAAAATACATGAGGCCACCCATCTGCTCATCACCTAAGGAGAAAGGCAGTATGTGGTAACCATTGTGCACTGGGTCCCTTTGTAACTCAGAAACAATTTTTATTTTAGCAACCAATAGAATGTTCCTAGTTAAAGAAGTGAAGCTGAAAACCCAGCATTTTGAAGAACCACTTACCTTAAGCACTTGAGCACAGCAGGCAGAACCAATTCATTCTGGAAGATGCAGAACATCCAGCAACAGATCATTACTTTTTTGCACTGTGATCAAAGTCCACCTCCATTTGCACTTCTGCGAACCACCTGGAGCTGGGAGGGTTTAGCTTTAGTACCTCGTTCCCCTAAGCATAGAGGCTTATGATTTGGTTTTCTTGTTTACAAGGTTAGAGCAATGGGATTCATCTCTTGATAAAAACATTAATGTTCAAAGAAAATCTTGTCTCCTCAAAATGCAGACGAGTTAGAGAAGGAAGCTGCCAAGAGTGCAAAAGACCCACAGTCTAACTGTGACAGTGTCGGGCCAGCCCTGCTTCCGAAGAGACTGCCACCAAAACCTGGGGTACTCACTGCCTAGACAGAAGAGGCCCAACTGACATAACGCAGCAATCCCAGCAAAAGACTGTCAACCAAAGAGCCCCCTTTGAATCTCCTTCTTCTCTAATGTTAGATATGCCAAGTAAGAAATGGGATGCAGACAGCCTCTTCCATTTGGGAGAATTCAGTGATGTATTGTTGTACCTATTGTTGGTGGTTGTATTATTGCATCCAAATCAGATGGCAAGTGGTGAGGTATGCTTGTTTAAAATGCAGATTCCTGGGCTCTACCCCAACCAAGTGAATGACCGTCTCTGGGGATGGAGCCCAGGAATTTGCTTTCTTTGGTAAGTTACCCTTTTGATTTTTAGATACACTAAAGTTTGAGAACCCCTGGTACTGCTTTTCTCAGATGAATTTTTTTTGCCTATTTTTAATCAAGTAATAAAAATAATGGCAAGCAATCATACAGTGCTTCCTCTGTGCTAGCCACCATTCTAGATACTCCTATTTATATATTTACTAATTTGTTCCTTACAACAACCTTATGAGGCAGGTATATCATAATCCCTGTTTTATAGAAGCATGAACAAAAGCACAGAGAGGTTAAGTAACTTGCCCACATCACAGAGCCTGGATTCAAACCCAGTCAGAGTCTGGTTTCGGAGTCCATACTCTTAACCCTAGGCTGGGCTATTTTATGCCTCAGCTTCCCATAATGTCCCATTCATCTGGAAAACACTTCCTCATTTTTCAAGACTAACTTCGCATTCCTGCTTCTGTGAAACCTTTCCTTACTCCATGAGGTAGAACGTCGTCTTCTCCAAGCGAGAGGGGCAGGAGTGGGGCACAGGCAAGTGATAAAGCTAGAGAGGTAGTCAAGGGCCAGACCATGGAGGATGAATTAGAGGAGGAAAGTCGAAGCAAGATGCCTAGTTGGGAATTACTGCAAGAGGTCAGGCAAGAAGAAATGAATGTGCTGGGAAAACTGGATATCCACATGCAAAAGAATGAAGTTGAACCCTTACCTCACAGCATATGCAAAACTTAACTCAAATTCCCTCTGAAATGTATGCTTGGGAGTGGTGGAGATGGGAGAGTTTATGTTTTATATATGTTTCCACAATTAGGAAAAAAGAGAGAGACTACAGAGACAATGGCAATTAAATGCAATTCATGATCCAAGACTGGATCTGATGATGGCAGAGAAAATGCCCAAAAGGAATTACTGGGACATATGAAAAAGTTGGCATGTAGACTGTAAGGTTTACAGCAATATTAAATTTCTTGAACTTGATAACTGTACTTCAGTGAATATCCTTGTTCTTAGGAAATACATATGGAAGTATTAAGTGTTCAAGGAGGATAATGTACAACCTACTTTGAAATGTTTCAAAAATAGATGGATGGGTGGGAGGATGGATGAATGATGGATGGATAGATGGATAAATAGAATGATATGGCAAATGTAGCAAAAAGTTATAAGGTGGTGGATGTAGGTATCTGCATGAGGATTATGTTGGCATTCTCTGTATGGGTTTTGTATCATTTTTGCAAGTTTTGTAAGTTTGAAAGTATTTCAAAATAAGAAGTTTTTTTTTTTAATTAACTCAAAATGGATCAACAACCAAAATATAAGAGCTAAAATCGTGAAACTCTTAGGAGAAAAATTAAGGGTAAAACTTCATGATCTTGGATTTGGTAATGAATTCTTAGTTATGACGCCAAAAACACAAACAACAACAACAAAACATAGGTATATTGGACATCATCAAAATTTAAGACTTCTGCATCTCAAAAGACATTATAAAAAAAGTGCAAAGACAACCTACAGAATGCAAACCATATATCTGATAAGGGTTTAATATCCAGGATACATAAAGAACTCTTACAAATCAACAACGAAAGACAAACCAATTTTTAAAAATGGGCAAAGGACTTAACTAGATATTTTTCTATTTATTCATATCTGTTCTGTAAGTTTGAAATTATTTTAGAATAAAATTGTAAATAAAACAAAATGAAATTATTTCAAAATAAAAATGATAGATTTACAAAGGCCAACAAGCACATGAAAAGATGTTCAACATCACTAGTTATTAGACAAATGCAATTCAAAACCACAGTGAGACAGCACTTTACACCCACCAGGATGGCTATAATTAGAAAAACACACACACGAAACAGAAAACAACAAATTTTGGTGAGAACCTGGAGAAATTGGAATCCTTTTACAATGCTGGTGGGAATTTCAAATGGTTTAGCCACATGGAAAACAGTTTGCCAGTTCCTCAAAAAGTTAAACATGGAATTACCATATGGCCCAGCAATTCCACTCATAGGTACACACCCAAAAAGACTGAAGATAGATACTCAAACAAATGCAGGTACACATATGTTCACAGCAGCTCTATTCACAATGGCCCAAAGGTAAAAACAACTCGAATGTCCATGAATGAATGAATGAATGGATAAACAGCTTGTGGTGTATACACACAATGGAATACTATTCAGCCATAAAAAGGAATGAAGTTTTGATACATGCTTAAACGTGGATGAATCTTAAAAACATTATGCTAAGTGAAAGAAGCCAGACACAAAAGGTCACGTATTATACGATTCTGTTTATATGAAATACCCAGAATAGGTAAATCCATAAAGACAGAAAGCAGACAGACAGTTGCCAGGGATTGTGGGGAGGGAGAAATGGCCAGTGACCTTTAGTGGGCACAGGGTTTTCTTTGGGATGAGGAAAATATTTTGGAACTGGGTCAAGGTGGTGGGTGCACAACACTGTGAATGTACTAAGTGTCGTTGAGATGTTCACTTTAAAATGGTGAATTTTATGTTATGTAAATTTCACCTTAATTTTTTAAAAAATGAAAAAGAAAAAAAGAGATAGTGAAGGCCTCAATTATCACTGTGGCAATCTTGTCAGCACTGGCATTAAAACCACAGTTCTTAGGTTTATAAAAGTAACCACAACCCACAGGATTAACGGTCACTGAATTTACCTGTCAATCAAAATGTGAAAATCCAAGCACGATTTCCTAGACAGGAGGTGACATTTCCCCTCAGTTACTAATTGGAGCAGGTCAAAGTAAAGTGACTTGCTGAAGCAGGGCCAAGTCTTTTCATCATGTTTTCAACCACAGTGTAAGAGCTCTCTAGATGTTTGTTGAATGAATGAACGAATGAAATTTACATGACTACAGGTTGCTTTCCAGTGTCTTACCAGTAGAAACATCCAGGCCAGAGCAACAAGCTTTCTGTCCTTACCAAATCTTCCCTCTCTCCTAACCACTGGTCCTGTTTTGCTATCAAGGATTGTTACCTTTCTTCTGCAATTGGAAATGTGCCAATCAACATGAGCATTCCTCATAATTATATAGCATTTTCATCTGAAGGAGACCGGGAATCCCTTTGAATACTCATCTGGTCCATCCCACAACAGTGCTGGGAATTGGGCATTATTGTAATCCTCATCACATATGCAGAACCAGAAGAACCGAAGGAAGGGTAATGTCTTGCCCAAGGTTGCAGCACACAGCCTCCCAGGCAGCCCGGGAGGCAGGCTTCTAACTCACAGGCTGGACGTGTTCCTCCTGTGGCCCCTCCTGCTCTCTTTGGCTCTTAATGCCCTTTGCTGCAGTGCACATCTGCAAACCCTGGTCACTTATGTGTTTCCTGGTATCTGATACTCTTTTACTCCCCACCAACTACATTTCTAGTGGGACAATTACTCCATCAGCCACTCTAAAGAGGAGGATTTGAAAGGAGGGATGCTATTTTCCATGAGTGCAATTATTTATGTGCACAAATAATTGTGCACATAATTGGCTAATGGAGAGTGCAATCGGCCACATGTGGGCATAATTAGCCACTTGCCCCTCATTTGGAGGGTATAATTCTCAAAACAGGCAATTTTATCTCTACAGATAATTGTTATGTGCAGGAGAGAAAGAAGGGTAGGAAATCTGGTCCTTAATTACTTGCAATATCATTATTTCCAGAAAAGCATTTTAAGGTAAAGGTAGCTTTCTGGTTTCAATTGCCCATTTGGATCAGCCATCAGATCTAGTTGTGGCGAGGAGGTAGACTGCAGGGCCTAGGAAAGAATGAGCCAGGATTTTGTGTACCAAGCTGAAGTCTGAATCTTCTTTGCCAGAAAAACCCCAGCAGCCAATTACCCTGGACATTACATTGAAGCCCACCTAGTGGTCAGCCATCTGCCTCCATAGACAATAAAGCTCAATTTTTGTCATTCTCCATTATTGTGTATCATTTTTGCTTTTGTAGTTTTAACGTTTTCCTCACTTTGTGGTTTTACAATCTCAGAAACGCCAGTTGGCTTGGCACAGTAAGTGATTTTGTTAGCTGCTGGAAGTGGGTCATTTAAAATGCTTTAACAATACCTTTAACTAGTCATTCATCTGGGAATGTACATAGAATAATAAATTGAGAACACGTCTCTTTGTGGCTTTTCCAAGACTTTAGATGGCAGCGATTTTATAGTCTCTGCTGTGCCCCTGCATTCTGGTTTAAATAGCTCTGCAAAACTTTTCCCACTCTCCCACTCAATCACACAAAAATACACTTGCTAACAGCAGATCCTAAAAATACATGTCACATGCAAGCACAAGGGAATTTTTTTTTAACATTAATTGACTTTTTAGGAATGTGCAAGCTGAGTAATTTTTTTTTTTTTTAAAGAAACTCCAAATCTCTTACTCTATCCTTCGTCTCCATCAGGAATATTATCTTAAAGGGAAGACAGCATAGCACAATGGTGGGAGGACAGGCTTTGGCCTCAGAAGGACCTGTGTTCCAGGCTTGGCTCCTCCATTTGCTGCTGTGTGATCTTGGCTAAGTTATTTAAACTCTTTGACTCAATTTCCTAAGCTGTAAAATGGGTTGTTCCGAAGGTTAAATGGGAAATGCAGGTAAGGTGCATAACACAATGCTAGAGACATTGTAAGGGCACAAAATAAGTGGAATCTATCATCAATATTAAAAGCTTCATCTTCTAATTATAGCATGCCTTCCTTATCTGTACCTGTCACATGACATTCTATATTACCTGTGTACAGACCTTATCTCCACTTACACTAAATGGGCAGGGACTTTGTCTTACAGACCTTGTAGTCCACAGAGATCATGCCCATCCAAAGTTCTCAGTAACAATGAATGACAGCCCACAACATCACATGATGTCTCCCTCCGACATCCACTGACCTCTATCTAGCACAATATCAGATTGCTTCTGTGACTTCTGGAACTGGATCATGAACTCTGTCTTCCACCCCTTCCTCTGTGGCCACCCTCATAGATTTAGGGAGCCTTTCTATCTGTTTTCACTTCTTCAGCTTCATGACCTCTGCCATTCTCTAGACCTCATCCGTCTGCAGACTTGAGGTACCTCAAGATCTTTGACCTTGTTAATTTCACCTTTCTTACCTTCCACCTGGAAGGCAACCAGTTGTGTACATCTCTTCCCAACTCTGTTTTCAGTGACTTGAAGTTGATATCTTGAACTTTGTATTATGGTCATAATGGGCATATTTACACCAGGAAAATTAGCAAATGCTACAAATCAGGGCTTTCCCTCCACCCCCAGGAGAACAAACAACACTACATGTTCATATCATAACCCCTAATCGCTTCACACCTATCTCTTCTCCATAGCCACCTCCCTATTGATTTCATTTACCTTCCTATTTTGTTCCCAAAGTCGGTTCTTGCAATAATACATGAGAAACTTCCCTGCAATCCCACGCCCTGTGATGGGTGGGATGACCCTATGTTTATAGTCTCTACTCATGGGTAATCCCGCATGTCCTCTTCCTCTGATCCCATTCATTGTTCCTTTTACCATCTTTCAGTGACTCCTAATGCGCTCCACAACCTTTAGCTCCTGAAGCCTGTACAGCAGGCAATGTTTTAAACACCGTAACTACTATCTGTGTTTATTGTCTTGAGATTCAAATTATCTCTTAAAAAGAGGTGGGGGTGGGGTAGGGCTTATGCAGGATTTCTGATGGCTGGCTCATTTGGTCCCTTTAGAATTTTTTTAACCCAGTTTAAATATGAACGTAACCCTTCAGGCAGTGACTTTCATGTGGCATTTGATGCTTTTTTCACTTGCTTTCAAATGGAATTCTTTATTGTGCATCATTGCACAACTCTCTAAATATATCTCAGCCTTGAAGTGTTTACCAAAAATGACAAAGCTTTTCCCTGAAAGAGCAAATCACAGCTATTGCCTTTTTTTAAATAAAAATCTATAGTGAGGTGCTTACCAAGGAGTAATGTATTTCAAGATGTTTATAAGGCACCAGCTATTGACACTCAATGTTCCTATTCCAAATGTTCTCTGAACCCAGGGTTGGGGCTTGGGGGAGAAGAAAGGTTAAAGGAAAAGAGGGAGGGTGAAGGAACATATAAAGTGGAAAAGAATTATTACAAAAGGCATTGCACACTCCTCCCTGTGACTACTCTCCACACACAGGCTAAGTGAGAAACTGCAAACTGAGCTGGGTGCATTTGAGAGATTTTACATGCAAAAAAAATAAAATAAAATAAAATAAAATAATGATTTCTGACTTTTACTGAGAAATCTTCAGTACTGGCCATCCTGGGCCTGCAAGTCTGCATGGGAACACAACTGGCTGGAAAAGGAGTAGAAGCTCCTTTAAAACAGGCATGCACTCCCTGAGTGCAAACAGCCTACACACACACACACACTCACGAACACGTGAGCACATCACCCAAAATTGCATTATACCCAGCCAGAATCTCTCATTTATGTTGTCAGTTGTGCCTCTTCAGGGATTTGATTTTGTAACTTCTAGACTAAAAGAAGCACTGGAGCTTACTCAAATTTTGCAAAACTTCCCAAAATGATAGTTTATAGTATTTGGTGGAATCCCAGTATTTTATTCATCTGTGAACCTCTATAGGCTTTATACAAAGTAGGGTCTCAGCTAACTAGAATGAAGGAAGAGTTCACTGAGTTAGCTGGAGTAAATGATTGATCAGACAGAGACTCGAGGCAACCTTGCCGAGGCGGAGGCAGGCTGCTGCTGCCAGGACATGAGTGGCAGAAACATAACTCATGACGCTTTAGGCTTTGCTCTCTAGGCAGGGAGGTGGAACGCCCTCTAGATACATGTGCGTGGGATGCAGGTTTTTTAAAGAGCAGAAGATAGAACCAGTAGGTTAGAGATGCTCCTTTTATTGGAGAAATTTATAATTGGATCAAGAATTCAGTGCTTAACAAAAAAACCAGAGCACTGATTAGTTAAGTAATCTTGGTTAAGAGAGTTGACCCTCTGAGCTTCAGTTTCCTCATCAGAAGAACAAGGGTTTGGTGGTGGGGCAAACATCCTACATAATTCGATTCTGGCTTTCTCCAGAAGAGTGGCTGGTAAGCTAGTTAATCCCAGCACCTTCATAGCAAGCATTTTTATAATTAAGCTTGTTATTGACTGTTGTGATTTGAAGCTATATGTACCCTAGAAAAGCACGTTCTTAAATCTAATCCATTCCTGTGGGTAGGATCTTTCGATGAGGTTATTTCAGTTAAGTGTGACCCACCTCATTCAGGATGGGTCTTAATCCTATTACTGGAGTCCTTTATAAATACAATGAATAAGGCAGGGGGTGGGGTGGAGAAAGAGAGAGAGAGAGAGAGAGAGAGAGAGAGAGAGAGGAAGTGAGCAAGCCACAGAGGACAGAAGTTGAAAGCAACAAAACCCAGAAGAGAAAGGAGAGACCAGCAGATGCCGCAATGTGCCTTGCCTGTGCCTTGCCATGTGACAGAGAAGCCAAGGATCGCTGGCAGCCAGTCTTTGGGAAGAAAACATCATCTTGATGATTCCTTGATTTGGACATTTTCTCGGCCTCAAACTGTAAGCTAATAAATTCCCATTGTTTAAGCCAACCCATTTCATGTTACCTGCTTAAAGCAGCCTAGGAAACTTAAACATTGACTTTGAAATAATGTTTTAAATGTCTAAATTCCAATTAAAACAATCAAGTTCTGATTGTTCTGAGTTTCTGATACAGAAGGAAGTGGGAGACTGTGAGAAGCCTATTTTCTGTTCATCTTGTCTTGTCCTTTATAAAATCTGGCTTGGGTTGGTTAGGGCTCTGTGTGACTGTTCTACTTCCTGAGCGATTTCCTTCAGCCTAGACAGAGTAGCAGCGAAAGTCCTGTGGAGAGAAGATTAATGAAGACCTGTGTCACACCGCCTTCAAAGCATCTGCTTGTTCTCTAAGTCATGCACTAGCTCTCATACTAATTAGAGCAGAACAAAATGGGTACCTTCCTTTTTGGGAGAAAATTGAAAACCAAGAAACTGTTTCCCCCTCTTTTGATGTGACCTGACACTGGCTGTGCATATGAAGTATCTCCCATATTGAAATGAAGGATAAAGAAAACACCAAGGTGCTAATTGAATTCATATCTCCTCCTTTCCCAGAGCCAGAAAAACAGAACTAATAAAGCAGTTTCAGTTCTCAGAATGTGAAAAACCCAAATGGGCTCCTTCTCAAATTAAAATCTTGTTTAAACATCAGAAACTGTTGCCAATCAGACATGATGCTTAATATTAATATGTACGAATTGTTTCTATGGAGGCAATGCCCAAAAAAAGCAGCAGGAATATTATTTTAGCAAATAATTTGCTTATCATATAATCAATATTACAAAACCTGTGAGGGCTTAATTAAGAACTGCCAACTCTCATCATATGAAGTCAAAATAAGTGAACAAAGATGCATTTTTTAGATGATGATAGGTATGACACATTTACTTAATTTCAAAACTCTTGAATTGTTAACAATATTTAAATGTATTAGTATTTAAAACTGTATTAAATAGTTGTAATACAAACTGTAACTCTTAAATCTATATTCAGAAGTAGCTGTTACATTTTGAGTATCTATTACATACTAGACACCACCTTCCACACTTGTTATAAGCCATCATTACTCCATCTTACGCACGCCGAAACAAAACTCAGAAAGGCTAAATCATCTAAAGTCACACAGTAAGTGACAGAGACCAATAATTAAATAATAAAAGCAATTAAGATTATGAACTTGACAACAGGTACAGTCTTGACCACATCCCACACATTTTAAATTCATCATTCTTATTATTTTCTATTACATTTTTTATTTCTTTCTTTTCAGACATATCTCCTGAGGTCTTAGACTTTTTAAAATGTATTTCTAGAAGTTATTGTAGTGCAGAATTGTTTGCTTTTTTGTTTATCATATCTGCCTTGACTATTTCCTTCCTCTTCTAAATACTGTCTGCCCAAAATCTGTTCTCCTTTGTTAGACATTCTGTCATCTTCGTTTCATTCTGGACAGGAGAATTAATGGGTGGGAGAAATTAGAGGTGATGGAGGGTGTGAGGTTTAAACAGATTAAGAAACAAAGAAA
Source organism: Choloepus didactylus (assembly GCF_015220235.1). Lineage (NCBI taxonomy): Eukaryota > Metazoa > Chordata > Mammalia > Pilosa > Megalonychidae > Choloepus > Choloepus didactylus. The sequence continues at coordinate 18,610,135 of NC_051321.1, forward strand.
GCAGTGGTATTTGTGTAGTTAAGGAAACACACAAAATAAAATAAAAGGAAGCAGCATGGCAAGATTTTAAGAGAACCGACAGTACCCTGGTTTTTTAGTTGCTCTTAACACCTATTTATCAAAATGATAATTTTATTTTATTCATGTGTTTAATTGTGGAAAACAATAACATGTTTCTCAAATACAAAACCTAACAAGTCCGATATCAAATCCTTGAAAGAGCAACTGAAACAAGGCCATTGATACTCACCTCTGGGCCACTGGCATGAAGACATTGCTGAATTTTGCTCTTCTATATTATTTTTGCACTTATCTGTTCACTCTTCTGTTTCTCCACTTATCCAGTGAGCAACTTAAGGAAAGCTACTATGCTTATTTATCTTTGTATCCCCTGTGCCTAGCACAATGCCTGACACAAAGTTGACACTGGGTAAATTTAATAAAAATAGTCACTACCTGGAAATCCCTACTGAACACTGGATTGGACCCCACGGACTAGCACATTGGTTCAGGTCCAGCCCAAGTTTTCAAGCCCTTCTGTACTCCAAGCATTAAAGCTAAGGGCTCCCCCTACAGTCATGAGTCCTGGAGATGGGTCAGTTTCCCTAGCCATGTCCCAACCTACTTCTGGCTCCCTCCTCTTCCCCATCAGTGTGTATTAGTGAAGTCCGAGCAAGCCCTCTATACGAGGATGCATGAATTATGACACTAAACGCCAGCTGCTCTGAAAACATCTCAGCAGAGGGGATGCTTGAACACTGAGGAGGATGCAAGGGGGAAAGTGATGTCAAGACCGGGGAGATACAGAGTCAACTAAGAAAAGTACTTGAAAAATTCCCTTAGATTTGTCAATTTGGTTAGAAGGCATTGGTAATATTTGCCATATAATTTTCAGTAATTAGGAGAGGAGAAAATGGAAACAGAGGGTATAAAGATTTGTTAAAAACTTTTGGTGGAAAGGAAAAGAGAAAAATAGGATGGTATCTTGTGGAGAAACAAGGTGTGCAAGATTGAATCTGTTATGTACTCCGGAAAAGGCCATGTTCTTTTAATCCAATCTTGTGGGGACAGACCTATTGTGGGCAGGATCTTTTGATTAGGTTGTTTCCATGGAGATGTGACCCCTGCCCATTCAAGGTGGGTCTTAATCCTTTACTGGAGTCCTTTAAGAGCGCTCACACAGAGAAAGCTCAGAGAAGCTAAGGTATGTAATCCAGAGTTTGCCCTAGGGAGAAGCAAGCAAGGACCCACAGGAGCTGAGACAGAAGCCCAGAGACATTCTGGAGAAAGACACTGAAACCAAAAGCCATACTCAGGAGAGAAGGTTCAACAGAACCAGACATGTGCCTTCCCATGTGACAGAGGAACCCCGGACGCCATCAGCCTTTCCTTAGAGAAGGTATCTTACTCTTGATTCGTTAATTGGGACATCACCATGGCCTTAGAACTGCAAATTTGTGAACTAATAAACTCCCATTGTAAAAGCTGATCCATTTCTGGTATATTGCATTTCGGTGGCTTTAGCAAACCAGAACACCAGGGTCAAGGAAGATTTGTTTGTTTGTTTGTTTTCAGCTTTTGTTTTCTTTAAAATGCCTCGAAGTGATGTCTAGACAAATCTGGAGCCAATGGAAGATGGGGTCCCTCAACCTCAGAATTCATATTTCAAGGAGGCCACAATAATTTAAAAAGTGATTTGAATTCAGCCACGACAGAACCTTTAAAGATTACAAGAAATCAGGAGAAGGCTTTAGAGATGTGACTCTATAACTAAATGTCACTTTGACAGCTTTTTTCTTGGAGATACATTTAAGATTTTTTGAGCTGTCATTTTCTCTAGGAAGACTTCACTTTAATTATACAAATTTTGAATATTTTCCAAGATAAAAATGGTAAAGAATTTGCTTTGAAGTCTTTGGTCTTCAAATGCTATTATGTGAAATCCTCATCGGAGAAACAGTGAGGAATATGGAAATAAGTGCAATCTGGCCTCATAAATGAGGAACTGTGAATGTTAATGGTGCAGTTTTACCACAAATCTTTTAAAGGGCCAACAGAGAGGCTTTATTATTTCAAATATTACAGATCTGAGGGCTCCCTAAGGGAAATATTGACAAATACTGGTAAAATGACTATGAAGACAGTGAGCCAAAAATAAGTCAAAAGTTTGAATGGGCCATTTAAAAAGCTGTCTAACCTTTCATTTAATTGCCCCCCCCCACTTTTTTTTTGCAGCAAAGCAGAAATAAGACCTAAACATGAAGTGTGATGGTTACCCCTGAACACGCTCTGAAATATCTGCTATAAGGGGATTTAAAGTGGAATTGCTTTGCTCTCAGCTTGAGTGCAACCAACTGCAGAAAAATTGAAATGTGGTCAGGTATTGGACTGTGGCACTGTGTGCATCTACACAGGGATGAAGGTAGAGGAGTGGAGGGGAGTCACAGAGGTGCATCTGTGTGCTGTGCAGCCTGGAATAATGGAAAGTCAGACATTTAAATCCTGGCTCTTCTGTTTTGTCTTCAGGTTACATTAATATCTAAATTAGAGGCCTGTATTTAGAAGTAAAAAGCATAATTTATTAATTCAACAAGTATTTAATGAATGTCATTTTGTGCCAGGATCTGTCCTGGGCTCTGAGGACACAGCAGTGAATGAAACAAGCTGGCATTTTAGTTGGAGAAGACATATGGCATAAAAAATACATGTCAATTAAATAGCAGGCAAGAACGTGATAAATGCTATGGGTGAGAAAGTAAAGCGGGTGAGGCAGATTTTATTTTTTTCATAGAGGGCCACGATATCTCCCATCATACATACTCTTGTTACAATGTGACCTTGACCCTTCTCCAGTTGAGAGGTGGGTTCTATGTCCCCTGCTCTTGAAGCTGGGTGGAGTTCTGTGACTTCTCAACCAATTGAACATATGAAAGCAATGCTATATGGATTCCAAGTCTAGCTCATAAAAGACAATGCAGCTCTCCCTTTGTTTCATGGAATACTCACTTGTGAAGCCACCCTGTAAACGCCCCATCTGCCGAGGCCACCATGCTGCGAGGCAGTTCAAACCAGCCCACGTGGAGAGACCCTATGGAGGAGGCTCTGTGAAGAGAGAGATGTGCAGCCAGCCCCAGCTGCTTGAGGCCAGTATGACTACAAAAGCATGAGAGATTCTGAAGCCAGAACCACCCAGGCGATCTCTTCCCAAATTCCTAACTCTTAGGGACCATGAAGAATAATGAATAATTATTGCGGGCTTTAACCCACTAAGTTTTGGGGGATGATTTATTACACAGCAATAGCTAACTTGTACAGTGGGGATGGGGATAGAAAGTACAATTTTATGCAGAAGAGAGAGGGAAGATTTTACTGAGGTATTTGATCAATGAGCCGGGGGAAGTGAGGGAGTGAGTTGGGATATCTTGGAGGTTGGGGGGTGGTAGGGTAGGGTATGTATTCAAGGTAAAGAGGACAGCCAGCTCAAAGGTCCTGGGGAGAAAGCATGCCTGGGGTTTACAAGGAGCAACAAGGAGACCAGCCTGTAGCAGGGCAGGATACGGGAGGGAGAGGACAACAGCAGATGAGACCAGGCCATTGGAAAGACTGGTTTCAACCTGGATGGAGATGGGAAGCCACTGGATGGCTTTGAGCAGAGCACTGGCAGGATGTGATTTATATTTTAATAGGCACACTCTGGGTGCTCTGCCAAGATGGGTATCTTGATGGTTACTTCCATACAGTATTTCTATAAAAAAAACCAAGATTCATTCAGTAAGATCAAGTAATTTATCCTAAAACACTACGGCAGATACGGAACGCAAACCCACGTTCTCTCTTTCATGTCCTAAGACAATGAGCTTTGCAGAAACTTGACACCCTGTTGTACCTTTAGGGTTGCAATCACCTCAGCTTTTCTTGTACTAAACCTTTTTCCCAGGAAGTAAACCATGATCTTGAGAGCTAGGACTCTGGAGCCAGGCTGACCTCAAATCCTGGCACTACCACCTATAATCTATGTGACCTTGGGTAAGGTACTAAACCTCTCCTTGCCTCAAGTTCCTTATCAGTAAAATGAGACGAATAACTGTACCTGCATCAGAGTGATCTTGCAAGGGTTGACAGATAAGGAATCTCAAGCACTTGGCACAGGACCTGGCACACAATAAGTGCTTATTCCTGACACACCAACCCAACCGTAAGCCCAGGTGCCCACCCTGGCTTCCTGCATCCGCCTCCCTCAACCCTGTCTTGAAAATTCACCATTCTATGCTCAAACCTCTATCCCCTGCCACCTCCACCCACATTCCCCTTCCTTTTTGGCTCAAAGGCACTTCCCCCCACAGTACCCTAGTTAGAGCTTCTCCTAATCTCATTCTCTATGCCCTGAGGATTCCTACATTTTCCTCAACTGCCATCTCTAACTCCTCTCTGTGACTGAACCCTTGCTCTCCCTGACACTTCTTCCATCAAAACCTCCTTAGAGACCAAGGGATGTCACTATGCCTAGCTTTCCACCACCCCTTCCAGACTCTTCCTACCACTCTTTTGAAATAATGATGGCTCTTGCAGGGCCCCATCATGTGCATATTCCACCTACTCCTCCCTCTCTTCAATGTCCTCTTTTCCCTCTAGATCCCTTTCTCATCTTCCAGGATGATGAGAGACTCTGGCTCATCTGTTCTCTCTGTTGTTAGTCTTGAGGACATCATCATTTCTGCTTGTAGTGTTTCCCACACTCGTAATTCCTCAAACTCTTCATTTTCACCACCTTTATCTTAGTCCCCATCTGTTACGTAGCAGGCATCACTATGCCATTGAGCACGTGGTTTCTCAGAGCTGCTCCCCCTCCGTGACCTATGGGGTAGAGAACAGCAGTAGACGTTGAATCCAAAGCTCTAATATCGCTGCTAATGCATTGGGTGATTTGACCAAGTCACACTCCCTTTCTGAGACTTAGTCATCCCAGGGAGTGGACAGGACAACCCAATGGAGAGAGCACTGACCTGGGAGCTATAGTGCCAGATTATCCGTACGACCTTGAGCAAACCCTTTAAACTTTCCGGGCTTTATTTATTTATCTGCAAAATGAGGTGGCTGGAGGAGAATGGTCTTTGACAGTTCCTACAAGCATGAAAACTTTGTTCTCTAAGATTGAAATTCTATTTGGGATCCCTTCCCGTCCTTCCTGGTCTCCCATTTCCTCACTCTGACTGAAGCAGTTTTATTCTCATTGTGGCCCACTACCTTCATCTTATGCCCTGTCACCCCCTTTCTATGCCCTATGCTGTGCCCTTATTGTATCACTTGCAGTTTCCCAGTACCATACTCTTTTCCTCTCTGCTTTTGCTCTTGTAACTATTTTAGAATGGAAAACTCTCACCCACTTCTCCTCCAAAACAGATCAGAGTCTCCCTTTACAACACAGCTCAGGGGTCATCAACACCAGGGAGCCTCCTGGATACCCTTGTCTCACCACCTTCTATGCACCTCCATAGCACCCTCTATTTATCTCTATCTAGTAGAGCACTTATGCCATGAGGATGTCTATTCAACATCAAAACCTAGGATGGTTTCAGTCATCTTTTTTGGGAAATGTATCCCCTTTTCCCAAGACAGGTTATGGCACATGGCAGTTGGTAAACATCAAAAAGGGTGCATGTGTCATTAGGACAGGTGCTGCAGAATTTACATTCTATAGAAAGACAAAACATAGGTTCTCTCTCTCCTCATTTTAAAAGATGTATTTCGATGGGACATCTTTGGAACACTTCTCTAGTGGATCATGCTCTGTATTTCCAATGCTAATTCACCTCCTCTCCCAGACCAGGCCCTCTTGTGTCCTTTATTTTTTGAAAAAAAATTATGTTCTAAAGGCTTGAACCTTGGAACCAACTTTGACTTCTGCCTATATCCCTGTCTAATTCTATATTTCCTCCTTTCTAGACTTTCCTAGTGGTTTCCTAATGAGTCTCCTTGATTCTCTTCCATCTCTTGAATTTACTTCCAGATAAATCTTCCAAAAATTCAATCCTGACTGTGCCATTCTCCTTTTCAAATAAGTCTTAACTGCCTGATAAATAAGATTGAAATTCCTCAGGCTCTCATTCCGGCCTTTTGTGATATATTCTAACCCCACTTTCCAAGATTACTGGTCTGGGGAAGGAAAAAATCCTGTCCTCATAGTTGAGGGTCTTCAGCTGGGTCTCAAAAGGTGAATGGAATTCAGCTTGATCTGATGGTCAGAGCTATAATGACCTGGTGACTTTTAATCACAGTTCTGTCACTTAATAGTTGGGTGACCTGGACAGCCACTTCATTTCTCTTTCCTTAATTAAAAACAACAGCCCTGCCAATTTTTCTATTGGAGCAGAAAAGCAGGGCATTTGAAATGGGGGCACCAAGTACTGGCCTTCATGCAGCTAATAATCTCTTCGGACAAACAAGTCTAATATGATGGACAGTGGGATATGATTTGCTTATTTGCTTTTGTTTTTCTCCCAAGAGAAGCTCCCTGTACTGGCAGCAACAGAAGGTCTCCTTGGAGAAGACCTTCCTTGTCTGGCTAATGGGTTGGTTTCCTAGGTAGTTCTGTGGCTTATGAAAATACATGGCAAGAAGAACCTAAGATGGCGGCTAGGTGAGACAGGGCGAAAAAACACCTCCATGAAAAATACTAGATAGAAGCCAGAAAGTGACCCAGAACACCAGTTCCAGCGATGCACCAGCCGGACAAGGTCTGCTAAAGGACCATGCATTTGGTGAAACTGGGAGTCTGCATTCTGAAACAAGTGAGTGAGCCAGCTGAAAGTCCAGTGGCCACACTGTTGTGTGGGGAAACCGTGGGTTGGCGTTTGGAGACAGACTAGTTCTTTTTTAAAAAAAAAAAACCTGGGAGAGGCTGCAGATACAGCGGTGAGAACCGCACAGTGAAGCACGGCAGGAACAGGCTGTGACAACGCCTTGGTGCCTGGCATGGAGGATAGCCCTTCCCACACCCACTGCTGATTGTCTCAGGGCCAGGGGGGCAGAGGAGAGCCAAAAGGAGAAAGAAACCATGTCCCTTGCAGCCATCTCCCCGGTGGGCTGGGGACGCTCCTGCCTAGGGCCGGAGCCATAGCCCAGAGCCACGCCAAGGGTCCCAGTGTGACGGGGAGTGTTTCCCCAGCACCGCGCACACACCACAATATCAGCCATGGACAGTGGCCTTTAGTACACCCACAGCTAATTGTCCCAGAGCTGGGAAGGCAGAGCTGTGTGCAAAGGAGCAAATTAACACGCCCATTCAACCATCATTACAGCAGGCTGGGAACACCCCTGCATGGCCCAGCAGCCCAGGGCTTCCCTGGGCCAGTGCACACTTGTGACGTGGCAAAGACTTCCCTCAGCAGAGGTCCTGGAAGAGCATGGCTGAGAAGGGGGAACTGCTCGGAAATCCCAGGGACCCTACGCCAATACCAAGGACTTGTGGGTCAGTGGCAGAGACAATCTGTGGCGAGACTGAAATGAAGGCTTAGACTCTTGCAACAGCCTTAAATCTCCGGCAACACCTGGGAGGTTTGACTATTAAAGCTACCCTCCCTCCCTAACCACCCAGACACTGCCCCACATTCAGGGCAGACAGCACCAACAACACACCCAAATTTAGTGCACCAGTTGAACCCCACAAGAATCAGACTCCCACACACCACAAAGACAAAGTTGTGGAGAACTGACTTGAGGGGAATAGGTGACTCGCAGACAACATCTGCTAGTTAGTTAGAGAAAGTGTACGCCACCAAGCTGTAGATCTGACAAATTAGAGACTGGTATTTTTTGTATCCTAAAAGAACCCTATCAAGTAAGGCAAATGCCAAGAGGCCAAAAACAACAGAAAATTTTAAAGTACATGATAAAACCAGATGATATGGAGAACCCAAACCCAAACACCCAAATCAAAAGATCAGAAGAGACAAAGTACTTGGCACAATTAATCAAAGAACTAAAGACAACAATGAGAGCATGGCATGGGATATAAAGAACATGAAGAAGAGCATGGCACAGGATATAAAGGACATAAAGAAGACCCTAGAAGAGCATAAAGAAGAAATTGCAGGAGTAAATAAAAAAATAGATGATCTTATGGAAATAAAAGAAATGTTGGCCAAATTTAAAAGATTCTGGATACTCATAGTACAAGATTAGAGGAAGTTGAACAATGACTCAGCATCCTTGATGACCACAGAATGGAAAATGAAAGAACAAAAGAAAGAATGGGGAAAAAATTGAAAAAATTGAAATGGATCTCAGGGATATGATAGATAAAATAAAACATCCAAATTTAATACTCATTGGTGTCCCAGAAGGGGAAGAGAAGGGTAAAGGTCTAGAAAGAGTATTCAAAGAAATTGATGGGGAAAACTTCCCAAACCTTCTACACAATATGAATACACAAAGCATAAATGCCCAGCGAACTCCGAATAGAATAAATCCAAATAAACCTACTCCAAGACATATTCTGATCAGACTCTCAAATACTGAAGAGAAGGAGCAAGTTCTGAAAGCAGAAAGAGAAAAGCAATTCACCACATACAAAGGAAACATAAGTCTAAGTAGTGACTACTCAGCGGCCACCATGAAGGTGAGAAGGCAGTGGCATGACATATTTAAAATTCTGAGAGAGAAAAATTTCCAACCAAGAATACTTTATCCAGCAAAACTCTCCTTCAAATTTGAGGGAGAGCTTAAATTTTTCACAGACAAACAAATGCTGAGAGATTTTGCTAATAAAAGACCTGCCCTACTTCAGATACTAAAGGGAGCCTACCCACAGAGAAACAAAGAAAGGAGAGAGAGATATAGAGAGAAATTTAACAGACATATGTGGAACATTACATCCCAAATCACCAGGACACACATTCTTCTCTAGTGATCACGGATCTTTCTCCAGAATAGACTGTATGCTGGGACATAAAACAAGCCTCAATAAATTTTTTAAAAAAATTAAATTTATTCAAAGCACATTCTCTGACCACAATGGAATACAAATAGAAGTCAATAACCATCAGAAACTTAGAAAATTCACAAACACCTGGGGAGTAAAAATGAGGGGGAGACGAAAACATTCCTGGATAATCAAAAGCTGAGGGACTTCATCACAAGTAGATCAGTCCTATAAGAAATGCTAAAGGGAATTGAGCAGGCTGAAAGGAAGGGATACTAAACAAGTGACTGAAACCACATTAAGAAATAAAGATTTCCAGTAAAGATCACATGGTAAATACAAATACCAATACTACTGTATTTTTGATTTGTAACTCTGCTATTTACTTCCTACAGGATCTAAAATACATAAACTGTAATGATAAATAAGTGGTTTTGGACTCAATGTAAAATATGTAATTTTTGACAAGAACTACATAAAGGTGGGGGAATGGAGGAGTATAGGAACATAGTTTATGTGTCCTATTGAAGTTAAGTTGGTATCAAAGAAAAACAAGATTGTTATAGATTTAAGATGTTAAATTTAAGCCCCACAGTAAACACAAAGAAAATATCAGAGAATATGACCATAGAGATGAAAAGTAGAGTATGGGTTACGAGAAGTGGGGAAAGGGGCAATGGGGAGTTAAGAAATGAGTGTAGGGTTTCTGTTTGGGGTAAAGGGAAATTTCTAGTAATGAAGGTAATGCCATTGCAACATTTTAAATGTGATTAATCCCATTAATGGAATTCTAGGGAGGGTTTGGAATGGAAAGATTTAGGCTGTATATATGTTTCCACAATTGAAGAAAAAAAAAAAGACAGTCTAAATAGATATTGACAATTAAATGCCAAGGATGATCCTGGATGGGATCTGAGGATGAAGGAGAGGAGCCTCAAAGGGACACAGTTGGGACATAAGAAAAAAAAAAAGGAAATATAGAATGTAAGCTTTGTATCAATGTTGAATTTCTTGAACTTCTTAGCTGCGCTTAATGGGATTGCATAAAAGAATATTCTTGTTCATGGGAAATGTATATGTGAATTCTATTATTTGTTCAAGAATGTGTGCAGCTTGCTCTCTTATGTTCAGAAGACAGAGCAATAGATGATGGATGATAGATAGGGAGGGAGGGGAAGAAAGAAATGGTGGTGTGACAGGATGTTCAAGTTGGTGGATCGGGGTATTGGGGGAGGGGGGTCGGGGTATGCTGGAGTTCTGTGTATGGGATTTGTATTGTTTTTGCAACTGTTCTTGTAAGTTTGAATTTATTTCAAAATGGAATTAAAAAAAAAGAAAATACATGGCAAGTATAGACCTATTTTATATACATGTATGTGTGTATATATATATATATATATATATATAAAATATACATATAACAGGGTATTTTGTTTTTTCATATGAAGACTTGCCTCTAGGTATGAAGAACTTTGGGAAGTGTGGGTATCTTTATTTGCAAAAAGGAGTAGAGGGGCCTTCTGGGAGTGAAGTAACCGATATTCCAAACCATCATCTCCAAGATTCTAAAACTCAGTGGCTGGTAAAAGTAAAAATATCCCTGAAATAAAATACCTTGAAGAAAAAGGGGTGTAGAACAGATATCCAGATTTCTAACCACTCTGGAGAGCTGGTTCTGGTGTAGTCTGTGGTTCAGGGTGGAAGCTCTTCTAGAACCAGCCACTTCAGCATGGTGGAGGTACTTTGGGAAAAAGGGCTGACAATGGAAGTAGGGACTAAAAAGGACTGTTACCCAGGACTAATAATCAGCTGATACTGTCTACAGTTATATCAGTTGTTTATGGCTAGAGTTCATTCTGACTATTCAATGCCCATGCTCAATCAATATTGAAATATTTTGATATCATACCTGCTATAATTTGTAATTTAAACATGGGCACAACTGTAGTCTGAGCTGGAACCTGATTCAACCAGGCTAATGTAATACAGTGGACAAGGGTCCATAGATCTAGGGTCTGTTTTCAAAAGTGATGGTGCACAAGCAAAAAAAATAGAAAAAGTAGGTAAATTTTACTTCATCAAAATTAAAAACTTTTGTGCATCAAAGTACATTAACAAGAAAGTAAAAAGACAACCTACAGAATGGGGGAAAATATTTGCAATTATATGTCTGATAAGGGTTTCATATGCAGGTATATTAAACTGCAACCTAACAACAAAAAGATAAAAACCCAATTGAAAAATGGGCAAAGACATGAATAGACATTTCTACAAAGAAGACATACAAATGGCCAATAAGTGCATGAAGATGTTCAACATCATTAGCCATTAGGGTAACGTAAATCAAAGCCACAGTGAGATACCACTCACCCTCACTAGAATGGCTACTATTAAAAAAATGGAAAATAACAAGTTTTGGCAAGGATGTAGAGAAACTGTAACTCTTGTGCATTGTGGGTGGGAATGTAAAATGGGGAAAAGAGTTTGGCAGTTCCTCAAAAAGTTAAACATAGAATTCCCGTATGAGCTGGCAATTCTAATCCTAGGTATATACCCAAAGAATTGAAAGCAGGAGCTCAAACAGATACTTGTACACCAATGTTCATAGCAGTATTGTTTATAAAAGCCAAAAGATAGAAGCAAACCAACTGCTTCAATGGATAAATGGATAAATAACATATGGCATATACATACAATGGAATATTAGTCAGCCATAAAAAGGAATGAAGTTCTGATATGCTCCAACATGGAAACAACTTGAAAATACTATACTAAGTGAAAAAAACCAGTCACCAAAAGGGCAAATGTTGTATAATTCCACTTAAATGAATAAACTCATACAGACAGAAAGTAGATTAGAGGGTAACAGGGGTCGGGGAATGAGGGAATGGGGGGAATCATTGCTTAATGGATACAGAGTTTCTATTTGGGGTGATGAAAAAGTTTTAGTAATGGAGGTGGTAATGGTAGTACAATGTTGTAAAAGTAGTTAGTGCCAATGAATCCTTGAAAATGTTTTAAATGGCAAATTTTATGCTATATATATATATGCTACTACAATAAAAAAGTGATGTCATACAGTTGACAATGGCTTTGGTTCTCTCTATTTAGAAATAAGATGGGCACATTATGGGCCAAGTAACTTCCTGGATTGAGAAAAAGAAGTTCTCAAAAAGATATCAGATTTCTTTCTGATGAGGGGAGGTGAGAATTCAAGCAATTAATTGGAAAAATAAGAAATTTTATTCCATTTGTATCTTGAGTTGGAAAAAAGCAGGTCATAAAGGCAAACTTGGAACACAGTGAACAACAAAACCATCTACATGCTTGGCTGTGAAGAACGAAGTGTTCCAGGACTGATAGATGAAAAAAAATCTATTATTGGAAGATTTAAAAGAAATTTTCTTTGATCTGTTGTCCAGTTTGTTGAACTAAATCTCTGAATGAGCTTGAAATAAAATCTTCTTTCTACAGAAGTAAAGTAATTATTCAAAACCAACCAAGAGCAAAAGAGTCATATTATAGCAAATGGGAATTGGTCAGCTATTTCCATGAAGAACTGAATTCAGAAAAATATCCATTTTCTCCACAACAGCTTGTCATCAGTTGTAAGTTCTGCTTGGAAAAAGGTAAGTGATACGTCATACCCCAACATTACAAGGATATAACATGGATGAAATAGCTGCTCCTCCATGAGCAAAATAGACTAGCTAGCAAAAAGTATGAGTAAAGGAATTGTTTGCATCTTTTAGGTACTCAAGATTGGCATGGCATTGCTTAGCTCTTCATGCCACTTGCTTTAGCTGGGTTCTTAGTGGGATACGCTGAGAAAATGGCCTTGAGAATTTTCTGTGTTAAAGCAGGTACTGTGTGTGTGTACATAAAGATATTCACTCAGTAAATACCCAGAGAACACTTACTGTTGATATTATTGAATATGTATAGGGAGCTCTAAAAGGATTATTATAATCCCAAGGATGTTGGGAAATAAATGTTATTGTCCTATGCATAAGAAAAGATAATAACTTTAGAAAAAGTGATGAAAGGTAAAGAATCACAGACAGGGAATCAGAATCTATAATCAGCACCTGAAAATTTATGCTCTATTTTTTTTGCCATGTGTCCTTGTTAATGATCTAATTTTCCCCACCTATTTAATGAGCATAGCAGCCCTTCTTATCTCCTAGATATACAGTGAGTCTTAATGAGTTGATGTCTCCTATATAAGCATATCAAAAGAAAGGTGCAAAAAAGTGAACTAAGTACAAAATTTGAAAAAAAGTATTACTTACCTTTTCTACCTTCTTGGATACTACAAAATAAGTAAGAAAATATGCATTTTCTATGTACTATTATTTGCTCCTCCTTTTCGTGATGGTCCTTGTTCTTTTCTCTTGATTTTACATTTACATTTATATGATGTTTTACATGTAGACACAAAATTGACTAGCTGTAAGATTTTTTTTTTTCTTTTTGACAGCAAGACATAGTGACCTCCTTAAGGGCAAGACCATAGGAAAACAGATTTGTTCATTCAACAAATATTTACCCATTGCTTTCATTGGGAAGATACTATGTTAGGTATTAAAGAAGACAAAAAGATGTTTAGATTGCCTTCAAGGAGTCTAAAACTTAACAGAAAATATAAGGCATGAATACAACAAATCAAGCAACTATATAATAAGTGCCAAAAAGATGTGTTAAACCAAGTTTGTAGAATTTCACAAGGAAAGTTCTTTTTGAAACTTGATGGAGGTGGTGGAATTTGAACCAGCCTTTTAAAAATGGCTAAAGAATTCAACAAGGGAGATGAGTAGAAGACATCGCAGGAAAAGGGAATAGTGTGGACAAGGGCTTGGAGGGTTGATGTACTTGATTCACACTGGTGACATCTAGTAGTCTAGTTGGGTTAAAAAAAGTTATCTATAATTAGCTAATAACATACCAGGCTGGAAAGTCAGTCAGGGTTTGATTGAGGAGGGCACTAAATGTCAGGCTAAGGCTAACACTACTTTTTTAGCTTTATTCAAGAAATCATTTTGAAATGGGAGCACAGTTTCTCTGGTTGAAGTGGTCCCTCCCCTCATACTCATTACTTTGATGCCTTTAAGGAGCTCCAGGGAACAGTTAGGACTCTACAGCGCACTCTGCTAAGAAGTGTATTTTTCAGAAGGCAGATGGGAGCCATTAAATATTTATTAGCATGGAGATGACAAAATTAGAATAGAATATTCTGAAGATACACCTGGCAGTATTGTTGAATGAATTGGAAGGGGACAGAAAGAGACAGGAAAGCAGGGGGGAAATGCAATTGTCCTAGTAGAATGTTTGGCATATAGAAAGAACTCAAGATCTGCTGAATGAATGAATGAGAACAGGAGGGAGGGACGATATAGAATACACTGTCAAAGGTAGCACTTGCTACTAATAGATTATGGGAGACAAGAGAGAGGTTATGGTAAAAAAAACAAAAAACAAACAAACAAAAAAAAAAAACAAGAAAAAGAAAAGAAAAGAAAAATCAAGGTTTCAGGTTTGGGCTCCTGGGAGAAGTGTGGTAGCATTAATAGGAAATAGGAAAAGCTTAAAGGAACTGATTTGGTGGGGAAGATTGAGATAGATATTTAACATGTTTTAGTTTGCTAAGCTGCTCAAAGTAGATACCATAAAAATGGTTGGCTTTTTTTAAAAATTCAGTTTCCTTAAGATATAGTCACATGCCATATAATCATCCACAGTGTACATTCACAGTACCATCATATAGTTGTGTATTCATCACCACAATAGATTTTTGAAATTTTTCATTACTCAAAAAAAAAAAACTAAGAATAAAAATTAAAGTAAAAAAGAACACCCAAAACATCTCATTCTCTTCATCCCCCCTATTATTCATTTAATTTTTGTCCCCATTTTTCTACTCATTTGTTCATACACTGGATAAAGGGAGTGAGAGCCACAAGATTTTCACAATCACACGGTCACACCTTATAAGCTATATAGTTGTATGATCATGTTCAGGTATGTCCTTCTAGCTATTCTAATACACTAAAAACTAAAAAGGGATATCTATATAATGCATAAGAATATAATGCATAAGAACCTCCTGAATGACCTCTCAACTCCATTTGAAATCTCAAAGCCAATGAAACTATTTTGTTTCATTTTTCTTCCCCCTTTTTGTCAAGAAGGCTTTCTCAATCCCACAGTGCCTGGTCCAGGCTCATCAAGGGTTGGCTTTTAACAATGGTAATTTCTTAGCTTACAAACATATAGTTTTGAGGCTGTGAAAATGTCCAAATCAGGCATCACCAAGACTTTCTTCCTGAAGATAGGCTGCTGGCGATCCTGGACTCCTCTGTCACATGGAAGGGCACATGGAGGTATCTGCTGGTCTTGCTCTGCTCTTCTGGGTTTCATTGCTTTCAGCATCTTGCTTTCAGCATCTTGCTTCCATGACCGTCTCTCTGTATTCATCCTGTTTGTAAAGGATCCCAGTAAGAGGATTAAGACCCACCCTGGGCCATGCCTTAACTGAAGTAACCTCATCAAAAGGCCCTATGTATAATAGGTTTACACCCACAGGAATGGATTAGCTTTAAGAACATGATTTTCTGGGGTACATATAGTTTCAAATCACCATGGATTGTGTTAGATATTTAACATGTTATTCAATTGGAAATATCTAGGGAAATTTAGAAATGGGAGACCAGAGCATAAAAGAAAGATCAAAGTCATTGACATAGATGCAATAAGGACCCATGTGTGGATGAGATGATCAAGAGAAGTCAGGCAGATCCTGAGAAACAATAACATTTAGTTATGGGAGGAAGAAGGAAAGTTAAAGAGATAATGGAAAATAGAGAGAGAAAAAGAAAATTATGATATTTCATGTCATAAAAACCACATTGAGAGCAGCCATTATAGTCAAAGGCTCCAAAGGCGTTATCTTACTTTACCTGCTCCTAGGACAAATACCACACTATGGATAGGTTTAACAAGAACAATAGGAATTTATCTGCATGGTTTCAGAGGCTAGAGGCCTGCTTCCTCCTGGAGTTGGTAGGGTTCTGGCTAGCTGGCAATCCTTGGGTTCCTTGCCTTTCCTGTCACATGATGATGTCCTCTCCTTGCTCTTCTGGGTTCCACTGACTTCTGGCTTCTGGCTCCTCCCCGTGACTTTTGCTTCCACGTCCAATTCCCTTTGATTTCAAGGACTTTAGCATATTGTGTTAAGGCACACCTTAACTAACAACATCTTCAAAGGTCCTATTTACAAATGGGTTCACACCACAGGACCAGGGGTTAAGACCTAAACACACCCTTTTGTGGGGATATGATTCATTCCCTAACAGGCATAAAAAGAAAGAGAACCAGGAAAAGGTATTTGGGACTTACCAGTTATCCTTAACAGAGCAGTTGCAAGAAGTGAGGAAGAAAGCCTGATTATTCTGGACGAAGGAAAAGAAGGATGAGGAAGAAATGGAAACAATGATACAGGCCGGGGTTTCAAGACTTCCAGCACTGAATGGAATGAGAGAATCAGAACAGAATTGCAAGAAACTGTTCTCTTTCCCTTTTTAAAGCCTGGGAGGGTACTGAGCATGTTTACAGGCAAATAGGCAAATGGGAAAGAGTCAAGTGGGAGGAAACTGATCTTGGCGGGGGGGAAAAAAAAACGAGTCAAGTTAAATTTTCTGAGTGATTAAAGCTTTACTTTTCAAAGTTGGAAATACAGTCAGTGAAACCAGAGTTCCTGAAATGCAAACGTAAGTCCTTTAATTGCCAATGATTGCATATAAGGATGCAGTTTAAGAAATCCCCTGAACTATGCTTTACCTGGAAAAATGCTCATGTGCACCCCATTAGTCATCTGGCAGGAGGCTAAGTGGCAGTTCTTTCAGTAGGCACAGAAAACAGAAATGTTTATTACCTTGAAACACTGTTATGAGCCATCATAACATTAGGTTGTTTGCGTGAGCGCTTGAAAAGATTGAGCTGTAATGCTTCAAGGAAACTATGCCTAAAGTTCTCAGGCTCTGATACAGCAGATTAAAACTCAGTCCTAACCAAGAAGATAAGGAGCCATAACAACTAAATGTAATATATACCCCAAATGGTGTCCCAGAAAAGAGAAAGGACATTGGTGAAAACTAAGGAAATCTGAATAAACTATGGACTTCAGTTAATAATAATGAATTTACATTGGTTCATTAATTGTAACAAATCTACCACACTAATGTAAGATGTTAATAATAGGGGAAACTGGGTGTGGAGTATATGGGCATTCTCTGTAGTATCATCTCAATTTTTCTGTACATCTAAAACTGTTCTAAACAATGTATCTATTAAAGAATAATTCAGTCCTACCCTGAGGGCCTAGAAACCACACCTGAACTCCAGCCATTTTTATTCTATAACACATTAGAGCATAAATGCATGGGCCACCTGGGAAAATAAATGAGATTTTACGATATATAAATGTACACTAATTGGGTGTGTTCAGTGTGAAACTGTTTTTCTCTGCCTTGGGATTTATGTATTGAACTGATGTCTGATCACTCTCTTTGTTTTGGCCATTGGAAAATACAGAGTTAGATTCGTGTCCATTCTGGCAACATTTATACCACATAGATTCACTTAGTGCAGTGATTCACAGCTTGATCGCATGGGCTCTGGAGTCAACGTGCTTAGTTTCAAATCCTGCCTGCACCACATGTGAGCTATGAAATTGGGCCTGTTGCAACCTCTTTGGGTAGCTTCCTCAACTGTAAGATGGGAATGGTAATAGTGCCTGCCTCAGAGGCTAATAGTAAGGATTATGAGAGTTAATACATGTAAATCACTTAGAACAGCACCAGGCAGGAAGTAAGAGCTCAAGAAATGTTAGCTATTAATTTGGGGTATTTTGCATACAGTCTTAACCCTTGCTTTATTCATTTACCAGCTCCCATGTCCAATGCTCTCATTTATTCACTCTTTATTCCCTTCATTCTATGCTTTTGGATATATTTCTGTAACCATTTTGAGTCTTGAAGCATGTTAATCTTCCTTTAGGTAACTGATGGCTGATTGTAGAACTACTAACATTTTTCTTATTACTAATTTTTGGAATATAAATATTATTTGTATGGCTGGTGTCAGAATGTGGTTCCAGAACATGGTTTAGGATTGAATTTTAATATAATGTTAAAGTGTGTGTGTTCATGTATACATATTTTTTTTTAAAAGCAACTAAAATCAGCCCGTTGAAGAAAATAAACAGAATGTATTATGGTAGGCTAAGCCGAGATCATTTTGATACACTAAAAACTTCCAATATAAACTGCATCTGTTGGTTCAGTTATCAAGCTTAATCACAGAAGTCTCCAATCACATGTACTCTGCTAATTTTGCTTGGTTTTGATGGATGTCAGAATTAGTTCAACTATAAATGTGTTCTCTACACCAAGAATTACCAATCTCCTAGTGCCTTGGGTGTAAAGGTTTAGCTCTAACAAGAACCAAGAGGACTGGTCCACTTATTTTTTTTTCCCTTGCAATTTTTTTAATTGAAAAAAAATCCACATAACATAAAATTCACCATTTTAAAGTGAAGAATCCAGTGGCATTTAGTATATTCACAATGTTGTGCAACCACTACCTCTCCTAGTTCCAGAACAGTTTCATCACCCCGAAAGGGAATCCTGTACCCATTAAGGAGCTGCTCCCCACTCACCTCTCTCTGGTAATCAGCAATCAGCCTTCTGTCTTGGATATTTCACACAGATGGAATCATACAAGATGTGACCTTTTGTGTCTGGCTTCTTTCACTTAGCACAATATTTTCGAGATTTGTCCATGTTGCAGCATGTATCAGAAATTCCTTCCTTTTTTATGGATGAATTTTCCATTGGATATGTATGCTACATTTTGTCTATCCATTCATTTATTGATGGACATTTGGGCTATTTCCACCTTTTGGCTATTGAGAAAAGTGCTATGGATGTGCATGTACATGTATCTGTTTGCACTTATTTTTTAAATATGAGAGATTCTTACATTGAATGGGGAGATTGAGTTCATTATTTGATGAGTCAAATCCCATATTGATGCTTCCTCAGGGAGTCGATGCAAAATTTGTTAAAAGTAAAAGTATTTTAAAAATAGCGATGCTTTGAAAGACTCAGTCTATTTTATGCCTCTGCATCTTTATTTGAATTCAGCTAGTAGCATGGTTAGTTCCAGCATATATTCTAAAAACAGCATTTAAATTTATTTAGCAAACACAGAAATCTTTTATCTATCTCCAATGCATTTAGTATAAGGAATGAGGTAGGGGAGAAGCTTATTTCTTCCCCAATGACTAGCCAATCATCTCAGTACCCATTATTACATAATCAACTTTTCCCTCACTGGCTCACCATGCCACCTTTATTTCATATTACATTACTTTCTGCATTTGACTTATTCCTGGACTTTATGTCTGATTCACTGAGCCGTTGGTCTGTTTCTACACTAGATCCAATTTAATTACTGTTGCTTCATAATGCATTATAATATTTTGTATCCTTCCTTTTATTTTTTTCCATTTAAACTTTTTCCCTTTACAGTAATTCAATTTAACATTTCCTGAGATTGGGATCCTGTGCTGTATTAGAGGATTGGAATGATGGAGATGGGTCGGGAGTGTATTTTAAACTTCATATAGCATCAATCATCTCTTCTAATTGAGTAGCTTTTTTTCTTTTTCATCTAAGATAGTTGTGAATTTGGAGAGTGAGTAATAAAAAATCCTGAGCGTTCTGCCAGTAAACTGCCTGCTCATGTTCTCTCTCTCTCTCCCCCTCCCCTCCTCCCTCCCTCCCCCTCCCTCCCCCTCTCTCTCTCTTTCTCTCTCTCATTCTGTCTTCAGACTATCTTAATTATATTGAAGTTGAGTCTCAAGCACTTCATAGCTTGGAGGAGATGGGCAAGCATTCCTGAAAGGGGCACAGCACCTATTACGATTTTGCATTTCTTTGAATCTCTCCTCCATTTTACTCTCGGCCGCCTTTACTCAGAAAGGATCAGATAAGATGTCTCTGTAATTTTTATTCCATAGAAATATGCATGAGTATAAACAATGTCTACTTTCTCTGATGTTGTTTTTCTAACAAAAAGGTCATTTAGGTTTTGGTTTTTGTTTTCTCTTCCCTCTTTTTTTTTTCTCCTTGTCAGTTTTTAATGAAGAGTTTTGTACCTTTTCATTACTTTTAGCATACTGCCTCATTTTCCACTGTTAATATCAATTTTAGTTCTTTTAATAATTCTTCATTTAATGAAAGGTAAGAGATTTCCATGTCTCTCCCAATCCAACAGGAGATGGAGAGGCAGACATCAGAACATAATCAGAAGAGGCTCGGAAGATATAGAGCCCTAAGAGAAGAAAAATGGGTGTTTATGTCCTCCCCATTGTCCTGGCCCCGGAAGGAGTGTCAGGTCCTTCCAGGCTGTCAGAACAGACTATCCCTGGGTCCCTCTACCAGAGGAGGATGGGCCACTGTCTCTTTCCTGCTGGGAGGGGCCCTTGTATCTCACCTTGTCTTAGCTTGCCAGCCTGCACTGACAAATGTAACAGTGAGTTGGCTAAAATTATTGTCTTACGGTTTTGAAGGTTAGAAGTCCAACATCAAGGCATCAGTAAGGCCATGCTTTCTCCCCATAGTCTGTGGAATTTCAGTGGTGGCTGGCCGCAATCCTTGGGGTTCCTCGGCTTGCATCTCTGCTGCCCATCACGTAACAATTTCTCTCTTCCTTGTCTGTTTTTCCAGTTTATGCTGCTCTGGCTTCTGGCTCCTCTGTCTGACTGCATTTCAATTTCTTCTGCTTATAAAGGACTCCTGTCATACAGATTAAGGCCTACCCTGATTCAGTTGGGTCACATCTCAATGGGATCTTGGAAGATTCCATGCACAAATGAGTCCACACCTTAACTGATAATACATCTTCAAAGGGTTCTATTTACGAATGGATTCACACCCACAAGAATGAGGATTAAGATTAAGAACATGTCTTTGTTGGGGTACATAATTCAATATACCATGCCTTACAAAGAAGGGCTAACTTTCCACACAATTGTGTGCTGCAAACTTTGATTCTAAGAAAGAGAAGGAGAAAAAGACTTGGGAAAGCTGGAAATGTCCATGTGTCAGAAGCCCATGAGTCAGACTTAGTAGTATTATTTAGGAGTTATACGGTATATGGCGTTATCAGTGCATATATTGATTTAAAAAGAGAGAGAGAGCTGACTTATTCTACTAGATTCATGTATGAATAAAGATGTAGAGTCCAACCCTTTAGCTATGTCCATACCAGGTTTCATGTTCTGTATAAAGAATCGATTAACTTTTACTTATTTAAGATCCCCAACAGAGCTTCCAGCTTCTTGTACAAGGTTTGGTTAGGTAATACTCAGTGACACATGCCAGCATCCATCATTCCCACCTGAGAAAAGGTGGTACCTAAAATCACTGGCAATTGTGCCTTCACCCAATTGGTAGAGCCTTTACTGAAGAGGGGACTTCTGCTCTGAACCTCTGAGGATCACCTGTTGGAACCAGGAAGCTTGGGCCGTGGTTGGCACACAATGTTCAAGAGGACCTCAGACCACCCTTGGCTTCCATAAAATCGTTCTTCCAAGAGAATGCACAGGATGCCAAATGCTTTGTTGTAACTCCTTTGTCACTGGGTACTAGGTGATTCCAAAGAATCATTTGCTATTTGACACAAAGGAACAGACTGCCAGAGAGAAAAGAGACAGTTAAGCTGAACTCAGCAGTATTTAAAGACCAAGGCAAGAAATGAAGTGGTAAGCAGTTGCTAGAGCAGCAGCCTGAGTACGCCAAGCAAATCCTACCTGGCCAACAGAACATGGGTATCTAACACTATTGAATCCCCTATAATTCTGACTTGTTCCACTTAGTTTGGGATTATGGCCAAAATACCAGTACCCCACTCCTGGGGCTGTTGTGAAGATCAAGTGAGATAATGCACTTAAAGTGCTTAGTATTAAACCTGGCATATAGTAAGCACTCAGTGAAGAGATGAGAATCATGCAGTATTCTGCAGAGGTTAGAATCAGTAGACTAGATATACATGTGGCAACAAGAATGGATCCTAAAAACGTAGTTGAGTTAAAAAAGGGAAAGCAACACAACAGTACAGTTATGTAAATTGATTATACAGGCTTACATAACTTGCAAGAACAATACAAACAGAGGTACATAAAACATATTAGAACAATTGCCTATTTTGGAGGGAGGTGTCAGCATAGGAACAGGAATGCAGAATACATAAACGAAATAAAAATTAAAAAAGTAATAATAGTGACTATTATTTCTACTTGACCTTCCACATCCTTGCAACTTTAAATGTTGGGATATCCTTCAGATGGCACCCTCCTTGCACTAGCTCAGGCAGGGGAGCCTTTTCCTCTAGCTTTCTGGGTGATTTAACGCATCAGGGAATTGTTTCATAAAAAGGCCCAGTTCTCCCCTGTGTAGCCTTTCTGGCCTTCAGAGCTAAATTGCAAAGTTAGTTCTACACATGTGATTTCATCTATGAAATTAGGGCAAGGGAGGAAACTGACACAGAAAAAAGTGATTTATTATATCCAGTACAACAGAGAGCCAGCTGCCTCTTTTTGTCTATTAGTTTAAAGCAAGGTAAACCTAACATGGCTATTACGGCTTCTCTTCAAAAGCAAGCTCTGGTCCAGCTGCTGCAGGAGCTATGCGCTTTCTCCATCTTATGTACAGTGAGAAATTGTGGTTCTCCTGATGGTGCATATTCTCTCACTCAGCTTAATCCCAGTGCTGGCACAGCAGAAAAGAATGGATCGAAGAATGTTTGGATTTCAAGGGTAAGAGAAAGAAGTTGAAAAACTACCAGCCAAGCCTAGGAGGTTTGCGTTTTCCTGCTGACAGCTGAAAATAAGCCCAGCAGCACTGGAGCACTTTTCCTCCTTCCTCAAGGTTACCGGCAATTGTCAGTTCTCTTGGGAAAGCAAGAAAATGGATTTGAGGGTTATTTTGTGGTTGTTCTATTATCCATTATAGGATTGAAAGTATGTTCCCCACTAAGTTTTCTGCTTGTAACTACAATACTCAGTTACTGACAATATTGCATATGCAAAAATATTATTTCTAATGTAAACTTAAACACAGTGTTGGGGGCCCCCAAAGGAGCCCAATCTGTCACATCCAGCAGTGCTCCCTGCTCATCTTAGACAAGACACCCTCACCTCCTTGGCTTCATTGACAATGCCCTATCCCCTTTCTTCTTTCTGTCTTCCACGGAACCTTCTCTTCTTTAATGGCTCATTTTGTTCATCTTTCTCCTTTTGCTCTCCAAGTCAGGGATTTTCTTGTGCATGTATGTATGTATGTGGGGGGTGGGGGGGTGGGTGTAGACATATCAGAATATGGAAGTGAGGGTAGAGTTCGAAAACAAGGCAGCACTTTATCACATTGCTTTGATTTAAGTCACAATATTTAATTTGACCTTGATTTGAAATAACATTAAAGGTGGGTCTGACATTTCTGTGTTCATCAAAGGGGATGTGGGTTTTACAGAAAGTCTAAGAAACCTTGCTCTATCTGTAGGTATTTCCAAGAGTTTAATCCCTAGCCAGTGCCCAGTGTCTCTGCTATTGGTGGGTACATCTCTCTCACACGCACACAATTATTTTCTTTCTCCTCAATTTCACCATTATTACAGATTTGGTGTAAACAACCCCCCAAATCCTCTGTGATCAACAGCCTAGTGATTAAGAGCAAGGGCTCTTGGGTCAGACTGTGTGGGCTCAAATCCTGCCTCTGCACTACTTAGCTGGTGTAGCTTTAGGTAAACCACTTAATTGACCTGTAAGATGTGTGTTCCAGTTTGCCAATGCTGCTGTTGTGCAAAATACCAGAAATGGATTGGCTTTTATAAAGGGAGTTTATTTTGTTACAGTTATAGTCTTAAGGCCATAAAGTGTCCAAGGTAACACATCAACAATCAGGTATCTTCACTAGAGGATGGCCAATGGTGTCCAGAAAACCTCTGTTAGCTGGGAAGGCACGTGGCTGGCGTCTGCTCCAAAGTTCTGGTTTCAAAATGGCTTTCTCCAAGGACATTCCTCTCTAGGCAGCAGCTCCTCTTCAAAATGTCATTCTCAGTTGCTCTTGGGGCATATGTCCTCTCTCAACTTCTCAGGAGCAAAAGTCCACTTTCAAAGGCCATCTCCAAAATGACTCTAAGCTGCAGCTCCTCTCTCAGCTCCTGTGTGTTTTTCAGTGTCCCTCTTGGCTGTAGCAAGCTTGCTCCTTCTATCTGAGCCTATATAGTGCTCTAGTAAACTAATCAAGGCCCACGCTGAATGGGCAGGGCCACACCTCCATGGAAATTATCTACTCAGAGTTATCACCTACAGTTGGGTGGGTTGCATCTCCATGGAAACACTCAAAGGATTCCAATCTAATCAACACTAATACATCTGCCCCCACAACACTGCATCAAAGAATATGGCTTTTGGCAGGCCATAATATATCCAAACTAGCACAATGTGGGATAACGACACTGATTTTAGAGAGAAATAAATGGAGTAATACAGTTCCAGGTATGCAGTAAATGCTCTGTGTTTATCATTATCATGGCCCTTTTGCCTAGAATAACACATGTGCCAAACAAATCTTGCAAATAATTTCAAGTAGTTTCTGAAATTGCTTTTTTCAAAGTTACCAACTAACTCAAGTTCACCAGTCCAACAATCACTTCTCTGTTCTGATTCTACTAGTTCCCTTGGCAGCACTGACCAGTCTCTCCTTCTTAAAAAACTTTATCCCTTAATTTCCAGAATTCCACTCTTTCCTGGCGTTCCTCCTACCTCATAGACCTGATTCTGAATGGCTTAGGACTCAGAAATCATTTATCTACACTCTCTCTAGAATGATGACTTTATCCCACCTATCATCTTAAACACCAGTCATACACTGATGAATCTCAGATTTACTCCCTTCAGCCTTCAGAAGGGTTCAGACTCACCTAATTTCCCACTCTTGGATATCTAACACTCAAATTCAGCATATGCACGACAGATTCTCCCAGGACTTCCAGATCTGCTTCTCCCCCAGTCTCACTTATCTCTGCCAATTGTGCAGAGAATAGACTAGTGCAGGGAGGGAAAAGGAACCCACTGCAGGAGTACAAGCAAGAGATGTTTGTGGCTTGGCCTGGAGTTGCGGCAGTGGAAAAGGTGAGTGGTGGTCATTTACTAGATATATTTTGGCATCAGATGGTGTGGAGAGGAAGGCAGACTGGGAACCAGTTGCTAAAGCTCAACCTCAAGGGAGGCAGGCAAGGTTAGATAAGAAAGTCAGAGTGAACTTCAAGTCAAAGGCTATTGAGTACAATTAGCTGGGAATATTTGGGGGCCTCTAAAGAATGTGTATTTTGCTTCTACCACTGAACAGGTATGAGAGAGAAAAGACTTTTCAGAGAGGGTTTTTAGGGAAGCCAAGTTAAAGGGAAGGGAATGTTATAGAAAAAGGTAGATAAAACCATCACAGCTCCCTGAAAGCAGATGTCACCTCTCAGTCCTCTAAATCCTCATGGTACTATATATACACATTTTTAATTTTTAAAAATTATATTTCAAACATGCAGAAAATTGACTAAAGTAACAAATATCCTTATACCTAGCACCTAGCTCTAATGTGTACCCTTTCAATGGCCACCTACCTACGTGATGTTATATTATTATTTATTCACTTTCTTCTCCTGTAGTATAGAGAAGTGCCTTAAGGGCAGAGACTGTCTTCTCTGTCTTTTAGGGTACCTCACAAGCACCTTATACACATTAGGCCCCTAATATTTGCTGAATTGAATTAAAAGATCTCAAAGTGACCTTCAGGAAAAAGGAAAGTGTGGCAAGCTACATATACTATTATCACAGATTTGAGAAACTACAGCTATTTTTGAGGTATACTAACTTCCAAAGGAATTATTGTAAGTGAAAATAGGACAGTAGCTGCATTTCATGGCATGTAACAATAAAAACTTATTTCATTTACTGACATTATTAGCCAATATTTCTGATACTAGAATCAAAGCCATAGGCAACCCAAATCTCACCTTTCCCTTGTAGGCTATTGATTTCTGTGGCCCCCTACAAATGCTAAATTTACTTGATTTATTAAGATGCTTAGCCAATTACAACGATCTTCCACCAGTCTCAGAAGGTTTATAATTAGACAATGTTCATGCCCTTTGTCAAGTCCCAGTTGCTTTGTCTTCTGCCCTAACATGGCTTTTACCTGCTACACATCCAGCAAAGTGCTACCTGATACATTAGAATTCTTGCCATATCACTGCTGGGCAGAGAACTACTTCAATGACTTACCAGAATTCCTTGCTTAGAGACTTCACAGAAGAATTTGCAGTATACCAAGGTAAATGGCACCTTTAATAGTAGGGCAAGATTCCTAATTAGGGTGAGATAGTGTCTTGCTTGCCTAAGATCGTCCAGTTTTTACCTGTTATAGATCAGTTGATGACTGTTAATTATTTTTAGCACTTCCCCTTCACTCTAAAAAGTGTCTCCATTATATTTTATATTGTATTATATTTATTATACTGTATTATATTACATTTATTATACTATATTATATTGCATTACATTATATTCACAATTCACTCACATTCCACCTAAATTTTACATCATATGACTGTCTAATGTGGATGGGACTTCCATTTCCTTATTTATGCCCTGTCCTGTCAAATGGATTATATAAGAAAGACTGTGATTTGTTATGGGAAGCCATACTACTAGCAAAAAAAAAGTCTCCATCGTGATGATACCATCACAGATTGTGTCTATACGACACAAATGCCTTTCTAAGAGGAAAGAGTAAACCATAATAAAAAGGAATTAAAATTTAAATTACACTCTAAAATTGTTCAGCATTTAAAGTCCAGGCCTGTATACACTAAATGTAAGTCAAAATCAACTTAAATTTCAAAAACAAAAAAAATCCAGGATGGTTTTTAGTATAGATTGGATTTCTCCCTCTCTCCTGATTTCATCAGTATAAGCCAAAAAGAAGGGGGAAAAATAGAACATTTAGAATAATGTGTAGCTGTAACTATATTTTCAGTCCAGCGATTTTAGTCTACTTTTCAGCAGAAACGTTTCATTAGATGTTTCCTAGATGGTTTAAAAACACAATGAAAATTTGGCACTTTGGGAGCTTATGTGAATGCAGTTTTAACTTCTTATTTTCAAAGTAAAATGAGATTTAACATTAAAAAAAAAATTTAAAAAGCAAGGCCCCCAAAGATTCTTTTTACAAAAGGGAAATTCAACCTGCTATACACATTAAATAATTCAAATCAATGATCCTTTTAAGCCCTCAGCAATGCATGAGCCAATGGGAGAAAGCAATCTGATACTTCATGCATTTAGGGGATTGCATTAGAAAGACTTTTAGTCTGCTTCTGCTTTTATTAATGCAAATGTATGCAGAGCAGACAGATCGGGATCTGAACAATTTAGCAATGATCAAAACTAGCAATTTTTGAAAATGGGACAGATGTCCAGACTAGTTATGTTAAGAAGCTTCTTATTGAAGAAAACCAAACCAAACAAACAAATTCCACCCCCTCCTTAAAAAAGGAAATAAACAAAACCACCACAAATTAGAGTAAGTTATATCTCATATAGTTTCTTTCATAGATTCTTGAAAGTTGAGAGTCAGCTTAGAGTAGTGGAATAAATATTTCTAGCATATATTATTGTGCTACTCATATCCCTGAACCTAAAACACAGAAATAGGGAAAAATAAGGACCAGGGGTGGCTAACTTGGAGGGTGCCTGGGCCTCTGGCTCTGTGGTCTGTCTTTTCCAGGCACAGGAAGCTAGAAATAAAGTAAACAGTCAATAAATACGTGTTGAATGAATGCCACATTACTTTATTCACCCATTAAACTTATTGTGTGCCATTATCTTCTCATAGTTACAAATATCATGGCTCCTAAAGTTTATCTGATGATGTTGAGTGCTTAGTGTATGTCAGGCATTGGGGAAATAAAAATGAAAACATAGCATTTGCACTTAAAAAGCCTACAGTTTAATATTGATCAATGGAATCGAATTGAGAATTCAGAGATAGACCCCCAGATCTATGGCTGACTGATCTTTGGTAAGGCCCCCAATGTCACTGAACTGAGTCATAACAGTCTTTTCTACAAATGGGGCTGGGAGAGTTGGATATCCATATCCAAAAGAATGAAAGAGGACCCCTACCTCATACCCTACACAAAAATTAACTCAAAATGGATCAAAGATCTCAATATAAAAGACAATACCATAAAACTCCTAGAAGATAATGTAAGGAAACACTTTTAAGACCTTTTATTAAGTGGCCAATTCCTAGACTTTACACCCAAAGCACAAGCAACAAAAGAAAAAATAGATAAATGGGAACTCCTCAAGCTTAAAAGTTTCTGTACCTCAAAGGAATTTGTCAAAAAGGTAAAGAGGCAGCCAACTCAATGGGAAAAAAGTTTTGGAAACCATGTATCTGACAAAAGACTGATATCTTGCATATATAAAGAAATCCTACAACTCAATGACAATAGTACAGACAGCCCAATTATAAAATGGGCAAAAGATAAGAAAAGACAGTTCTCTGAAGAGGAAATACAAATGGCCAAGAAACACATGAAAAAATGTTCAGCTTCACTAGCTATTAGAGAGATGCAAATTAAGACCACAATGAGATACCATCTAACACCGATTAGAATGGCTGCCATTAAACAAACAGGAAACTACAAATGCTGGAGGGGATGTGGAGAAATTGGGACTCTTATTCATTATTGGTGGGACTGTATAATGGTTCAGCCACTCTGGAAGTCAGTCTGGCAGTTCCTTAGAAAACTAGATATAGAGTTAACCTATGATGCAGCAATTGCACTTCTCGGTATATACCCAGAAGATCTGAAAGCAGTGACACGAACAGATATCTGCATGCCACTGTTCATAGCAGCATTATTCACAATTGCCAAGAGATGGAAACAACCCAAATGTCCTTCAACAGATGAGTGGATAAATAAAATGTGGTATATACACACGATGGAATACTACGCAGCTGTAAGAAAGACCAATGTCGTGAAACATAAGACAACGTGGATGAACCTTGAAGACATAATTCTGAGTGAAAGAAGCCAGGCACAAAAAGAGAAATATTATATGCTACCACTAATGTGAACATTGAAAAATGTAAAACGAATGGTTTACAATGTAGAATGTAGGGGAACCAGTGATAGAGAACAATTAAGGAAGGGGGAACGATAATCCAATAAGAATAGATAAGCTATCGTGGGTAAATTCAACATTCTGGGAATGCCCAGGAATGACTATGGTCTGTTAATTTCTGATGGGTATAGTAGGAACAAGTTCACAGAAATGTTGCTATATTATGTAACTTTCTTGGGGTAGAGTAGGAACATGTTGGAAGTAAAGTAGTTATCCTAGGTTAGTTGTCTTTTTCTTACTCCCTTGTTATAGTCTGTTTGAAATATTCTTTTACTGTATGTTTTTTATTTTTTTTAATTTTTATTATTTTTTATACAGTTGATTTTTAAAAAAGAGTTAATTAAAATTAAAAAAAAAAAAAAAAAGGAAAAATAACATGCAAAGCCCCCTTGAGGAGCTGGTGGAGAATGCAGGGGTATTGGGCTTCCCCACCTCGATGGTTGCTAATGTGCTCGCAGACATAGGGGACTGGTGGTTTGATGGGCTGAGCCCTCTACCATAGGACTTGCCCTTGGGAAGACTGTTGCTGCAAAGAAGAGGCTAGGCCTCCCTATAATTGTGACTAAGAGCCTCCTCCCGAATGCCTCTTTGTTGCTCAGATGTGGCCCTCTCTCTCTAGCTAAGCCAACTTGGCAAGTGAAATCACTGTCCTCCCCGCTACGTGGGATCAGACACCCAGGGGAGTGAATCTCCCTGGCAACATGAAATATGACTCCTGGGGAGGAATGTAGACCTGGCATCGTGGGATGGAGAACATCTACTTGACCAACATCTACTTGTGAAAGGAAATAAAATAAGCTTCAGTGGCAGAGAGATTCAAAAAGGAGCCAAGAGATCACTCTGGTGGGCACTCTTACACACAATATAGACAGCCCTTTTTACGGTTCTAATGAATTGAGGTAGCTGGCAGTAGATACCTGAAACTATCAAACTACAACCCAGAACCCATGAATCTTGAACACGATTGTATAAAAATGTAGCTTATGAGGGGTGACAATGTGATTGGGAAAGTGATATGGACCACACTCCCCTTTGTCTAGTTTATGGATGGATGAGTAGAAAAATGGGGGAAGGAAAAAAACAAACAAACAAAGGCACCCAGTGTTCTTTTTTACTTTAATTGGCCTTTTTCACTTTAATTATTATTCTTGTTATTTTTGTGTGTGTGGTAATGAAGGTGTCAGGGATTGATTTTGGGGATAAATGCACAACTATGTAATGATACTGTGAACAATCGAATGTATGATTTGTACTGTATGACTGCATGGTATGTGAATATATCTCAATAAAAAAAAAAGATACCAAAAAAAAAAAAAAGCCTACAGTCTAGGGGGGAAGACAGACAAGTAAATGTTTGGTTAAAATGGGGTGTCATAATGAGCGTATGTATGAGGTGCCACGGTAACCTAGATGTGGAAGGATTAATTCTGACTGGGCCATCAGAAAAGACTTTGTTATTATAAACTTTGAGTTGCGTCTTGAAAAATTGCTGAGTGGACAAGGGGAAAAGTCACCTTCTGGGAAGAGGTTGAGTATGTGCAAAGTCACAGAACTAACTAGGGGAGTGAGAGGACCGAGGCTGCAAGCATGCAAGCAAATCTTCATTGAAGTCTATATTCCAGGCCTGGTGTAAGTATCAGGGATAGAGTCAAGAATAAGATACAGTCCTTTTCACGCTGAAAAGTTTGGGCTTTATTCTGCAGGTGCTAGGAGTTTTAAGCAGGGAATGATACAATCAGCTATGTGTTTCAGAAGTCATTCTGGAGGTAAGATGGGGCTGATAGAGTCGTAAAGACATTGGAGGTAAGGAAGCCTAAGTATGTCTATTGCAATAGCCTTGGTAAGAGATATGGGCCTTATGAAAATAAACATGTGTCATCCCCCCCACCCCAGCCCGCACCCCAAAGAGAGAGAGAGAGAGAGAGAGAGAGAGAGAGAGAGAGAGAGAGAGAGAGAGAGAGAGAGAGGAAGCGATGATATGGGCCCAAACTAAGACAGTGGCCCTCAGGGCTGAAGAATTTCTGTTTATGAAATACAATCAACCAGGCTTTTCCCACCTATAAGGTCATTCAGCTTCTCTTCACTTTCAGACAGCCCCATTGGCTATAGAGTTAATCCTTACACTGAGCTGGAATCTGCCTCATTCTAACTGCCATTCACTGCCTATCACTGAAGAAATTCAGACATGACGGGTCTTCAATTATTGGGTCTGTGTTCATGCTTGACTGCCACCAGTAAAATTCAGATAAAATATTTATAGTCCTCTAACAAACAAAAAAGCAGATTAAGGCAAACATTCCAAGCGGTCCTTAAATTTCCTGCCCTGAAAATTCAAGGCAAGATGAGGTGAGATTTGCCTAGAGAGACTGAAGGAGAGGAAATTCTTAAATCTGCCTTCTCCTCCCTCTTTTTTTCTTAACTTCAGCTCCACAGATGTTTGCTTAGTTTTGAAACCTTTCACTTGACTTGAATTACCCCTCTTCTTGCTCGCCAAACTCAATAAATAAAGGGAAAGCATCTCTCCATTCAAGAGAACAAGGTTTTGCCATTCCAGAAGGCATCAAGGCTTCTGTTCAATGGCCGGTATTTTCCATGAATGGAAAGGACAGGACAGCAGAAGAGGTCAGTCGTGAATGGCGTGACAACCCTGCTCTCTGTCTTTTCACCTTCGACATCTTTCCACCTCTGGAAACTACAATCCTACAAACCTACAGTCCTAAGAATTTTCTTGGAATTTTATCTACAAGTAGAGCAGGTTTAGGAAGGGTCCTGCAGCCCAGCCCAACCTACATCACTTGAGCAAGGTGGTGAACGCGAGCATTCCTTCCTTCCTGTCAGTGGGAAGTCTGCCCAAGTGGCAGTGAGGTTTGCCTATTCACAGAGGCCAGGAATTAATACACTACTGAGTTTACGCAGGAAAACATAATTTAAAGTTTTTATTATGACACTTTTCAAACAGATATAAAAGCAGAGAGAAGACTAAAATATCACCATCCCTCAGATACATTATTAATATTTTGCTATGCTTGCTTCACATATATTCTTTCCATTCTTTTTCTTCTTCCCTCCTCTTCTTCCTTCCATCTCTTTTTCTCTCCCTCTCCCTTCCTTCTTCTTCCTTCCCCCATTCTTTCCTTGCTGTAGTATTTTTTATGCAATTTTATTGAGATGTATTCACATACCATACAATCATCCAAAGTGTACAGTCATTTACCGTATCATCATATAGTTGCGCTTTCATCATCACAATTTTTGAACATTTTCATTACTCTAAAAAATAAAAATAAGAAAAATAAAAGTAAGAAAGAATACCCAAAACATCCCATACCTCTCCTACCCCCTATTATTAATTTGCTTTTTAATCCCCATCTTTCTACTCATCTGTCCATACACTGGATAAAGGGAGTGTGAGCCACAAGATTTTCAATCACACAGTCATACCATGTAAGCAAATAGTTATATGATCATCTTCAAGAACCAAGGATACTGGATTGCAGTTCAACAGTTTCAGGTATTTCCTTCTAGCTATTCCAAGATACTAAAAACTAAAAAGGGATATCTATATAATGCATAAGAATAACCTCCAGAATGACCTCTCGACTTCATTTGAAAACTTTATTTTGCTTAATTTTCTCATCCCCTTTTTGGTCTAGAAGGCTTTCTCAATCCTATAATGCCAGGTCCAGTCTCATCCTGGGGAATCATGTCCCACATCACTAGGGAGATTTACACTGCTAGAAGTCATGTCCCACAGAGAGGGAAGGCTTGCTGTAGTATTTTAAAGCAAATCTCCTACATCATGTTTTTCTGCCCCATTATTCCAGGGTATGTAACTCTGAAAAATGACATTTTCTTATATCACCACAATACCATGATCACACTTGACCAAAGTGATAATAATGCTCTAATATCTAATATCTAGTACCCAGGAAAGTTTTTAAAGTCATAAGGCTTGAGATTTCTATTGCCTCTCCAGGTAAAGGCTAGGCTAAATAAAGCTTTAATAGATTCATTATCATTAAATGTTTCCTTATTTAAGCTTAACTCTTCATCCTATTACTGCTTATTTTTTTTTTTTTTAAATCATCATTTTATTGAGATATATTCACATACCACGCAGTCATACAAAACAAATTGTACTTTCGATTGTTTACAGTACCATTACATAGTTGTACATTCATCACCTAAATCAATCCCTGACACCTTCATTAGCACACACACAAAAATAACAAGAATAATAATTAGAGTGAAAAAGAGCAATTGAAGTAAAAAAGAACACTGGGTACCTTTGTCTGTTTGTTTCCTTCCCCTACTTTTCTACACATCCATCCATAAACTAGACAAAGTGGTGTTTGGTCCTTATGGCTTTCCCAATCCCATTGTCACCCCTCATAAGCTACATTTTTATACAACTGTCTTCGAGATTCATGGGTTCTGGGTTGTAGTTTGATAGTTTCAGGTATCCACCACCAGCTACCCCAATTCTTTAGAACCTAAAAAGGGTTGTCTAAAGTGTGTATAAGAGTGCCCACCAGAGTGACCTCTCGGCTCCTTTTGGAATCTCTCTGCCACTGAAGCTTATTTCATTTCCTTTCACATCCCCCTTTTGGTCAAGAAGATGTTCTCCGTCCCACGGTGCCAGGTCTACATTCCTCCCTGGGAGTCATATTCCACGTTGCCAGGGAGATTCACTTCCCTGGGTGTCTGATCCCACGTAGGGGGGAGGGCAGTGATTTCACCTTTCAAGTTGGCTTAGCCAGAGAGAGAGGGCCACATCTGAGCAACAAAGAGGCATTCAGGAGGAGACTCTTAGGCACAAATACAGGGAGGCCTAGCCTCTCCTTTGCAGCAACCGTCTTCCCAAGGGTAAAACTTATGGTAGAGGGCTCAACCCATCAAACCATCAGTCCCCTATGTCTGTGGTCATGTTAGCAACCATGGAGGTGGGGTAGGCGAATACCCCTGCATTCTCCACAGGCTCCTCAAGGGGGCACTACATCTTTTTTTTTTTTTTTTTTTCCCTTGTTTGTCTTTTTTATTTTTTTTTTTTTTTTTTTTTTTTTTAACTTTCCCTTCTTTTTTCAAATCACCTGTATGAAAAAAAAAGTTAAAAAGAAAACAAACATACAATAAAAGAGCATTTCAAAGAGACCATAGCAAGGGAGTAAGAAAAAGACAACTAACCTAAGATAACTGCTTAACTTCCAACATGTACCTACTTTACCCCAAGAAAGTTACATAATATAGCAACATTTCAGTGAACTTGTTCCTACTACAACCATCAGAAATTAACAGACCATAGTCATTTCTGGGCATCCCCAGAACGTTAAATAGCTTATCTGTTCTTCCTGGATTATTGTTCCCCCTTCCTTAATTGCTCTCTACTGCTAGTTCCCCTACATTCTACATTATAAACCATTTGTTTTACATTTTTCAAAGTTCACATTAGTGGTAGCATATAATATTTCTCTTTTTGTGCCTGGCTTATTTCGCTCAGCATTATGTCTTCAAGGTTCATCCATGTTGTCATATGTTTCACCAGATCGTTCCTTCTTACTGCCGCGTAGTATTCCATCGTGTGTATATACCACATTTTATTTATCCACTCATCTGTTGAAGGACATTTGGGTTGTTTCCATCTCTTGGCAATTGTGAATAATGCTGCTATGAACATTGGCGTGCAGATATCTGTTCGTGTCACTGCTTTCCGATCTTCCGGGTATATACCGAGGAGTGCAATCGCTGGATCGAATGGTAGCTCTATATCTAGTTTTCTAAGGAACTGCCAGACTGACTTCCAGAGTGGCTGAACCATTATACAGTCCCACCAGCAATGAATAAGAGTTCCAATTTCTCCACATCCCCTCCAGCATTTGTAGTTTCCTGTTTGTTTAATGGCAGCCATTCTAACCGGTGTTAGATGGTATCTCATTGTGGTCTTAATTTGCATCTCTCTAATAGCTAGTGAAGCTGAACATTTTTTCATGTGTTTCTTGGTCATTTGTATTTCCTCTTCAGAGAACTGTCTTTTCATATCTTTTGCCCATTTTATAATTGGGCTGTCTGTACTATTGTCATTGAGTTGTAGGATTTCTTTGTATATGCAAGATATCAGTCTTTTGTCAGATACATGGTTTCCAAAAATTTTTTCCCATTGAGTTGGCTGCCTCTTTACCTTTTTGAGAAATTCCTTTGAGGTGCAGAAACTTCTAAGCTTGAGGAGTTCCCATTTATCTATTTTCTCTTTTGTTGCTTGTGCTTTGGGTGTAAAGTCTAGGAAGTGGCCTCCTAATACAAGGTCTTGAAGATGTTTTCCTACATTATCTTCTAGGAGTTTTACGGTACTTTCTTTTATATTGAGATCTTTGGTCCATTTTGAGTTAATTTTTGTGTAGGGGGTGAGGTAGGGGTCCTCTTTCATTCTTTTGGATATGGATATCCAACTCTCCCAGCCCCATTTGTTGAAAAGACCATTATGGCTCAGTTCGGTGACTTTGGGGGCCTTATCAAAGATCAGTCGGCCATAGATCTGAGGGTCTATCTCTGAATTCTCAATTCGATTCCATTGATCTATATGTCTATCTTTGTGCCAGTACCATGCTGTCTTGGCAACTGTGGCTTTATAATAAGCTTCAAAGTCAGGGAGTGTAAGTCCTCCCACTTCGTTTTTCTTTTTTAGAGTGTCTTTAGCAATTCGAGGCATCTTCCCTTTCCAAATAAATTTGATAACTAGCTTTTCCAAGTCTGCAAAGTAGGTTGTTGGAATTTTGATTGGGATTGCATTGAATCTGTAGATGAGTTTGGGTAGAATTGACATCTTAATGACATTTAGCCTTCCTATCCATGAACATGGAATATTTTTCCATCTTTTAAGGTCCCCTTCTATTTCTTTTAGTAGAGTTATGTAGTTTTCTTTGTATAGGTCTTTTACATCTTTGGTTAAGTTGATTCCTAGGTACTTGATTTTTTTAGTTGCTATTGAAAATGGTATCTTTTTCTTGAGTGTCTCTTCAGTTTGTTCATTTCTAGCATATAGAAACATTACTGACTTATGTGCATTAATCTTGTATCCCGCTACTTTGCTAAATTTGTTTATTAGCTCTAGTAGGTGTATCGTTGATTTCTCAGGGTTTTCTAGATATAAGATCATATCATCTGCGAACAATGACAGTTTTACTTCTTCTTTTCCAATTTG
Organism: Choloepus didactylus; assembly: GCF_015220235.1. NCBI lineage: Eukaryota > Metazoa > Chordata > Mammalia > Pilosa > Megalonychidae > Choloepus > Choloepus didactylus. The sequence goes on from NC_051321.1 coordinate 18,646,564, forward strand.
GATGCCTTTTATTTCTTTGTCTTGCCGGATTGCCCTGGCTAGCACTTCCAGCACAATGTTGAATAACAGTGGTGACAGCGGGCATCCTTGTCTTGTTCCTGATCTTAGAGGGAAGGCTTTCAGTCTCTCACCATTGAGTACTATGCTGGCTGTGGGTTTTTCATATATGCTCTTTATCATGTTGAGGAAGTTTCCTTCAATTCCTACCTTTTGAAGTGTTTTTATCAAAAAGGGATGTTGGATTTTGTCAAATGCTTTTTCAGCATCTATTGAGATGATCAATTGATTTTTCCCTTTCGAGTTTTTAATGTGTTGTAATACATTGATTGTTTTTCTGATGTTGAACCATCCTTGCATGCCTGGAATGAACCCCACTTGGTCATGGTGTATGATTTTTTTAATGTGTCTTTGGATTCGATTTGCAAGTATTTTGTTGAGGATTTTTGCATCTATATTCATTAGGGAGATTGGCCGGTAGTTTTCCTTTTTTGTAGCATCTTTGCCTGGTTTTGGTATTAGATTGATGTTAGCTTCATAAAATGAGTTAGGTAGTGTTCCATTTTTTTCAATGTTTTGAAAGAGTTTGAGTAAGATTGGTATCAGTTCTTTCTGGAAAGTTTGGTAGAATTCCCCTGTGAAGCCATCTGGCCCTGGGCATTTATTTGTGGGAAGATTTTTGATGACTGATTGGATCTCTTTGCTTGTGATGGGTTGGTTGAGGTCTTCTATTTCTTCTCTGGTCAGTCTAGGTTGTTCATATGTTTCCAGGAAATTGTCCATTTCTTCTACATTATCCAGTTTGTTGCCATACAGTTGTTCATAATATCCTCTTATAATTTTTTTAATTTCTTCAGGATCTGCAGTTATGTCACCTTTTTCATTCATTATTTTGTTTATATGGGTCTTCTCTCTTTTTGATTTTGTCAGTCTAGCTAGGGGCTTGTCAATCTTGTTGATCTTCTCAAAGAACCAACTTTTGGTGATATTTATCCTTTCTATTGTTTTTTTGTTCTCTATGTCATTTATTTCTGCTTTAATCCTTGTTATTTCTTTTCTTCTACTTGGTTTAGGATTGGTTTGCTATTCATTTTCTAGCTTCTTCAGTTGATCCATTAGTTCTTTGATTTTGGCTCTTTCTTCCTTTTTAATATATGCGTTTAGTGCTATAAATTTCCCCCTTAGCACTGCTTTTGCTGCATCCCATAGGTTTTGGTATGTTGTGTTCTCATTTTCATTCGTCTCTATATATTTAGCAATTTCTCTTGCTATTTCTTCTTTAACCCACTGATTGTTTAGGAGTGTGTTGTTTAACCTCCAGGTATTTGTGAATTTTCTAAGTCTCTGATGGTTATTGACTTCTAATTGTATTCCATTGTGGTCAGAGAATGTGCTTTGAATAATTTCAATCTTTTTAAATTTATTGAGGCTTGTTTTATGTCCCAGCATATGATCTATTCTGGAGAAAGTTCCGTGAGCACTAGAAAAGTATGTGTATCCTGGTGATTTGGGATGTAATGTCCTGTAGATGTCTGTTAAATCTAATTCATTTATCAGATTGTTTAGGTTTTCAATTTCCTTATTGGTCTTCTGTCTGGTTGATCTATCTATAGGAGAGAGTGATGTGTTGAAGTCTCCCACAATTATTGTGGAAACATCAATTGCTTCCTTTAGTTTTGCCAATGTTTCTCTCATGTATTTTGTGGCACCTTGATTGGGTGCATAGACATTTACGATTGTTATTTCTTCTTGCTGAATTGCCCCTTTTATTAGTATGTAGTGGCCTTCTTTGTCTCTCAAAACATCCCTGCATTTGAAGTCTATTTTATCTGAGATTAATATTGCTACACCTGCTTTCTTTTGGCTGTAGCTTGCATGAAATATTTTTTTCCATCCTTTCACTTTCAATTTCTTTGTGTCCCTGTGTCTAAGATGAGTCTCTTGTATGCAACATATTGATGGTTCATTTTTTTTGATCCATTCTGCGAATCTATATCTTTTAATTGGGGAGTTTAATCCATTTACATTCAACGTTAAAACCGTGAAGGCATTTCTTGAATCGGCCATCTTATCCTTTGGATTATGTTTGCCATATTTTTCCCTCTCTCTATTAATATCCTTTATTGTACCCATACCGAATCTCTTTAGTACTGAACCTTTCTCCAAGTCTCTCTGTCCTGTCTTTGTTTCTCTGTCTGTAGGGCTCCCTTTAGTATCTCCAGTAGGGCAGGTCTCTTGTTAGCAAATTCTCTCAGCATTTCTTTGTCTGTGAAAAATTTAAGCTCTCCCTCAAATTTGAAGGAGAGCTTTGCTGGATAAAGTATTCTTGGCTGGAAATTCCTCTCTCTCAGAATTTTAAATATATCGTGCCATTGCCTTCTCGCCTCCATAGTGGCTGCTGAGTAGTCACTACTTAGTCTTATGCTGTTTCCTTTGTATGTGGTGAATTGCTTTTCTCTTGCTGCTTTCAGAACTTGCTCCTTCTCTTCTATGTTTGACAGTGTGATCAGTATATGTCTCGGAGTGGGTTTTTTTTGGATTTATTCTATTTGGAGTTCGCTGAGCATTTATGATTTGTGTATTTATGTTGTTTAGAAGATTTGGGAAGTTTTCCCCAACAATTTCTTTGAATACTCTTCCTAGACCTTTACCCTTTTCTTCCCCTTCTGGGACACCAATGAGTCTTATATTCGGACGTTTCATATTATCTATCATATCCCTGAGGTCCATTTCGAGTTTTTCAATTTTTTTCCCCATTCTTTCTTTTATGCTTTCATTTTCCATTCTGTCATCTTCCAGGTCACTGATTCGTTGTTCAACTTCCTCTAGTCTTGTACTATGAGTGTCCAGAATCTTTTTAATTTGGTCAACAGTTTCTTTAATTTCCATAAGATCATCCATTTTTTTATTTAGTCTTGCAATGTCTTCTTTATGCTCTTCTAGGGTCTTCTTGATTTCCTTCATATCCCGTACTAGGGTCTCATTGTTCATCTTTAGTTCTTTGAGTAGCTGCTCTAGGTGTGTCTCTTCTGGTCTTTTGATTTGGGTGCTTGGGCTTGGGTTATCCATATCGTCTGGTTTTTTCATATGCTTTATAATTTTCTGTTGTTTTTGGCCTCGTGGCATTTGCTGTCCTTGATAGGGTTCTTTTAGGGTTTGTAGACCAGTTGAAGTCCTTATCTCTAATTTATCAGATCTACAGCTTCGTGGAGTACACTTTCTCTAACTAACCAGCAGGTGGCGTCCACGAGCCACCTGTTCTCCACAAGCCAGATCTCCCCTGCTTAGCCTTTTTGGTGAGTGGGGGAGTGAGTCTTGTGGGGCCCAATTGGTGTCCCAAGCTTGCGTGTGTAGTTGGTGTTGCCTGCCCTGTATGTGGGGCGTGTTTCTGGGCAGTCGGGGAGGGGGTGGCCCTAACAATCAAATCTCCCTGATGATCCTAGAGTTTTAAAGCTACTGCAATAGTCTAATCCTTCAGTTCAGTCCTGCCACAGTTTGTCTCTGCCACTGACCCACAAGTCTTTGGTATTGGCGTATGGCTCCTGAGACTTGCAAGTGGGCCCCTCTTCCAGGCTGTGCACCCCGGGTCCTCTGTTGAGGGATGACTGTGCTATGTCACAGGTGAGTGCCGTCCCCCCAGGGCAGTTCTGGGCTGCTGGGCTGTGTTGGGAGGCTCCCAGTCTGCTCAAATGATGGCTGAATGGGGCTCTGTTAATTCACACTGCTCCCCCTTCCCAGCTCTGGGACATTCAGCTGAGGTTGCAGGGAAGGCTAATGTCCACGCCCAGTTTTGTGGTGTGTGCCTGTTATTTGAAGCACTTCGGTCACACTGGGTTGTCTGGGGCAGCTCTGGGCTATGGGGCTGGCGATGGGCAGGAGTGTTTCCTGTCCACCAGGATGGTGGCTGTGAGCGGACACCCCCCTTTTCTTGGGAAGTTGTGTTGTTTAGTGAATTTTCTCAGCCACTGGATTATTGCCTTTTGTCTCAGAGCTCTCTTAGTTCTGCTCTTGACTTGACGTGCCCAAATTTCAATTCTTTGAAGCTTTCTGTATTGAGCTTCTTAGAGTAATTGTTTTAGAAAAAGCAAAAAAGGATTTAAAAAAAAAAAAAAAAAAAAAAAAAAAAAAAAAAAAAACGGCCCTCCTCAGAGATCTAATGGGTTATTGAAATGCTAATAGACAAAGCAACCAGGGCCGTTAAGGAAAGGTGCCCTGGGCAGAGAGATCAGCCTTGCTTCGGGATTTGCATATGCGCCTCAAGGCCTGATCTCCGCCCTTCCCCTTTCTGTGTTCACCAGAACTCCAAAAATCCTCTGCTTTTACTTTGGAGCTTCTCGTGTTGTTTTCCTTCTATGCCCGTCTCCTCTCTGCTGGGCTGGCTGCTCTCAGAGTCTCTGGTGTCTGGCCTCAGTCTATCTATGGTTGGAGTTTGAATCAGTAGAATGAGTTTCCGATGAGAGCAGCCACTGCAATTCTCCCTTCTCCTTCCTGGAGCTGACAGCCCCTCCTCCCCCGGGACTGAGCCTGGCAGGGAGGGGCGCGGGTCCCCTGGCCGCAAAAACTTACAGATTTCGCTGATCTCAGCAGTTCCACGTTTTCATGAGTGTTGTATGAAGTATGCCCAAAGACAGATTGCTCTGTGGTGTCCAGTCCACGCAGTTCCTGGCTTTTTACCTACTTTCCTGGAGGAGTAACTAAAACATACAGCTCACCAGTCTGCCATCTTGCCCCGCCTCCTCCTATTACTGCTTATTATACCTCCATGTATAATGCTAAATAATTAATCTCCCTTTTCAATGTCTGTACATTTCAGGTAGTTGTATACATTTAGCTTGTCTTTCCTTAGTCTTTGCTTAGCTAGGCTATACATATTCTTCTAATGTTTCATTATAAATCAATCTCATCAGTTCCTTAATCATTTTGGAGCTTTTCTTTGAACCTCGACCAGCTGGCTTATATAAGCCTAGTAACGAGTGGTCCAGAACCAGATGCAGTGTTCCAAAAGTAGTCTCACCCAAATAAAACAGCTCCCTGTTTCTTTCCTGAATGCTCAATCTCAAACCACAAGAGCCTTATTTTCTGTCATATTATACCAGAAACAAATGTCTTGTTTTCCACTCTTATTACAAGTTATTATTTTTTTTTTTTGGCATTACAGCCTGTGTTTCATTCCTCCCACCAAACATCTGTGCTTCAGATCACTTTTCCCCAGATGGAATGTAAACAGCATTTTGGAATCAGAAGAGTACAGAGACCCAGCTCTGCCACTTTACACAACTCCGGACAAGTCATCTGGTCCTCAGTGCCACTGCAGGTTCTTCACCTAAATAATACATAAAAACTATCCTTTCTACCTCACAGGACTATCAGAGGATCAAATAAGATGATGTAAATGAAAGAGGTATATTAATTTAATGGCCTGTGTGTGCGTGTGGGCAGATAGACACATATACACATACACACATATATAACATTATTGTTTATATTCCCAAATTCTTTGGTAATCCAAAACTTTGACTGCACTGAAAACAATGTTTATAATACTTTAAGTTCAAATGTATCTAGTTTATTATTCTATTTTCTGTGAGTCAAGTTAACCATGGCTACACAGTTGGATTTCTGCATATGAGACAGCCCCACAATTAAAGGCACTGGTAATTTTCTTTTTCTTTTTTTTTTTTTTTTTAGCCTTTTATTTGAAGTTCATCCAAAACTTTTCCCCCTTTAGTAACAATAGCTAAACTCATTCAAATGCACATTTAAGTATGTGCCCAAATCTCAGCTATTGGACCAAAAGAAAGTGTTTCATAAGGTAAAATCTGTTCTTTACATTACGGGGAAAAAAGAAATCTTTTCTTCATTCCCAACCTTCTATATAGTACTGAATCCACATAGATAAGTCACTTCTCCTTGGGCCTTGGTGATTTATGTTACAAGAGTTTCCTTTTAGCTCTTTGATTCTACTCAGACTGTGTCCCAATATAAACATAATCACAAGGTCTTAAGAGAGACAGGATGAGGGACAGTCAGTGAAGACACACCTGTCTGTATACTGAGCGAATCACTACTGGAGCTGGTACTCTTATCTACCAATATGCTATATTGTTTTAAGCGTGCCATAAAACGTAAAATCAATACGTGTTGACTACATAAGCTCATCTCCACTCAACTGGACTAGTTTCAGTGAAGAATCCTGGAGTGATACAAAAAGAATACGGGAAGAATTAAGCATCTTGCAACTCTAGAAACCTAAGACATTACGTGCTAATACTTTTCTATATAGCATTTTTTAGTTTTTAGAGTTTGGTGTTTCCTTCTTACTTTTTTATTGTTCAATATAATTAACAGACTTTCATGTTCTGGCATTGTTGCTTTTGTCATGGACATAACTTTTTAATGGACATATAATCTTGAATGGAATATAATTGGATGGACAAAATGGTCATCACATTGACTTTCTTTTTTTTCCTTAAATACATTTTTTTTATTGTGAAATCCAACACATACACAGAATGGCGACAACTCTCAAAGCACGATTCAACAAGCAGCCAGAGAGCAAACCTCAAAGAATGCCATGGGCCACAGCTCCACAACTGTCTTTCAAAACTGTAGCACAATAATATGCAAAAGATGAACATCAACAATCTGTAAAGACTTTGTTTACTTGCATCAATAGCCTAGTACCATGTATTAGTCAGGGTTCTTCAGAGAAACAAACTGACAGGAGATACGTATTGAGATTCATTATAAGGAACTGGCTCAGATGACCCTGGGGGTGGGCAAGTCCAAATTCCGTAGGGAAGGTTGAAAGCTGGAAATTCCGATAAAGATGATGCTGAAGTTGAGTCCAAATTCTCCTGGGGAAGATGGCTTACTGAAGTTGAGGCAGAAATTCTTGTTTCTGACTTCTGAAATCCTCAGTTCTGGCTTTTAAGACCTCCATCTGATTGGGTGAAGAAACACCCTACATTGCCAAGAGCAATTTCCTTTGTTGATTGTAGATGCAATCAGCCTTATATGCAATCAACTGTCTATAGATGTAAATCCATCTTCGAAATACCCTCACAGCAACAAATTCAGGTCAGGGTCCGCTTGATCAAACATCTGGACACCATAACCTAGCCAAGTAGAAACATGTAGTTAACCATCACACCCTGTTTAAAAATCTTTACTCTCAGGAAATTCTTTCTGTTTCAGCTTGATTCTTCCTACTAAAACCATATCTTCCAAAGCATCTTTGAAATGTATAATTTAAGTCCATAAACCAGGAGAATTGCAGATTTATCTTTATCCTCTTGCATATAAATCAAGTATATGGCATTTGCTTCTGGTTACTACTGTTTACCAGATTCTAAGAATCATGCTTATGGTTGCTAACATGCCCACAGACATAGGGGACTGGTGGTTTGATGGGTTGAGCCCTCTACCACAGGATTTGCCCTTGGGAAGACAGTTGCTGCAAAGGAGAGGCTAGGCCTCCCTATAATTGTGACTAAGAGCCTCCTCCCGAATGCCTCTTTGTTGCTCAGATGTGGCCCTCTCTCTCTAGCTAAGCCAACTTGAAAGGTGAAATCACTGCCCTCCCCCCTACGTGGGATCAGACACCCAGGGGAGTGAATCTTCCCGGCGACATGGAATATGACTCCTGGGGAGGAATATAGACCTGGCATCGTGGGATGGAGAACATCTTCTTGACCAAAAGGGGGATGTGAAAGGAAATGAAATAAACTTCAGTGGCAGAGAGATTCCAAAAGGAGCCGAGAGGTCACTCTGGTGGGCACTCTTACGCACAATATAGACAACCCTTTTTAGGTTCTAATGAATTGGGGTAGCTGGTGGTAGATACCTGAAACTATCAAACTACAACCCAGAACCCATGAATCTTGAAGACAATTGTATAAAACTGTAGCTTATGAGGGGTGACAATGGGATTGGGAAAGCCATAAGGACCACACTCCCCTTTATCTAGTTTATGGATGGATGAGTAGAAAAATAGGGGAAGGAAACAAACGAACAAACAAAGGCACCCAGTGTTCTTTTTTACTTGAATTGCTCTTTTTCACTTCAGTTATTATTCTTGTTATTTTTGTCTGTGTGGTAATGAAGGTGTCAGGGATTGATTTAGGTGATGAATGTACAACTATGTAATGGTACTGTGAACAATCGAATGTACGATTTGTTTTGTATGACTGCGTGGTATGTGAATATACCTCAATAAAATGAATATTAAAAAAAAAAAAAGAATCATGCTTAAGCACTTTAGGTGAATGACCTAATTTAAGCTTCTGAATTTTATGAAGTTGATACTATTTATACCCCCGCTTTACCAATGAGGAAACTGGGGCTCAAAAGGGTTAACTAACTTCCCTACGGATAGTAACAGTAGGGCTAAGAAAGCCTACAACACCAGAGCTCATGCTCTCAACCACTGGCATGATTTAATATTTCAAATAGTAATTGGAAACCACTAATTAGAGACCAACCTCAATAAATCTATGATATGCCAGATACTTTAGAGGGAAGTAAAAAGGTATGCTCTTCTCCAAACAGCTCACTGTTCGGATAGGGCAGAACTCATGGCTGCTAAAAGAAGAACAAGCTTGGTGGTTACTGTCATCATAGGCAATGATACCAACTACCAAATGCCTAAGAAAATGTTACTGTCAAACAAAAATTTAGCTTCATTCCCTTTAAGAAAAACTATTTAATGACTACTGCTAATCATTTTTCCTCCAATTCCCTGGCTCTCAATTGTCCAATACATCACTGAACAACATCATTTTCCTTCAAACTGTCTGAACTCTTTTTCAGCTCTTTTAACAGTTGCTGTATAAAGTAATACTGACATTAATAGTTGCCGAGCTCTTTGAAAAGGTTTTTGACAAAATCTAGCACTTTTTCTTTTTCCAATTTTTGAACATTTTCATTACTCCAAAAAAAAAAAAAAAAAAAAAAAAGAATAAGAACAAAAATACAAGTAAAGAAGAAAGAACACCCAAAACATCCCATCCTCCCATCCCCTTATTATTCATTTAAATTTTGTCCCCATTTTTCTATCCCTCTGTCCATACACTGGATAAAGGGAGTGTGAACCACCGGGTTTTCACAATCACATAGTCATACCATGTACGCTGCATAGTTATAAAATCATCTTCAAAAATCAAGGCTACTGCCTTTCTGGAGGTCACTGTGGTGGTTCCATAAAAAGCTAAGTATGTGGGAGCCGTAAGGTCCTGCAACCTCATTATGGGGTACGTAATTGAAAGATCTGAGAACAGAGACATGAATGGACATTTGTACACTAGTGTGTTCATGCAGGCATGATTTGGAACTGGTGGAGGCGGCCCAAGGGTACTTAGACTGAGGAACAGAATGGTGAACCGTGGTGTATGCATACAATGGAATATTGAGCAACTATGAGAAGGGATGAAGCTGTGAGACACGCAACAAGGTGAATGGATCCTGTACACAGCATTTTGAGTGAAGTACGCCAAAAATAAAGGCAAACACTGTAATGCCCCACCAATATGGACCAACTACAATGTGTAAACTCAGAATTGAATCTTAGAACACAGTCAAAGAGAGAAAGGATTATTGTAATGGTCCCTAGATTGGAAGCTCTTACAGCAGTCAAATTATTCCTGAATTGTAATCACTGTCTCCAAACTCTGTGATGCTGATCTCTTAGTGTATAACCTGACTGGTCTCTGGAACATTGGGTATCTCTGTGACACCTGAAACTCAGAGCTAGAGCTTGGCAGATATGAATGTCAGTATTAGCACATACAGCAACTGTTAAAAAAAAAAAAAAAAAAAAAAAAGCTGAAAAAGAGCCCAGACTTCAATTAGTGAATTAGTGATATGAATGAAGCAGATCTGGTTAAGACTAGGGTAAACCGGACCAAAGGGTAAAGGTCAAAACTGACTGTGTTTTAAAACTTCAACTTCCATGTGAGACCAAGGGAAGAGATGTCTATTTGGCGCAGGAGCTATCTTTTCTAAACAGTATAACTCTACAGTCAGTTTGTTCAAACACCACAATTACATGGAACTTCGAATAGGAAGTGAGATATGGTACGTTAGTACAGGTTAGAGTGAAATAGTAACACATCCCAAAGTAATTTGGGCAGAGAATAAAAATATATTTGCAGGGTCCCCCTTAGGAGCTGGGGGAAAATGTGGAAGTGTCGGACTTCCCCACCTGGACTGATGCTGATGTTGTCAGACATTGAGGACTGGTAGTTTGATGTGCCGAGCCCTCTATCATGGGATTTGCCCTTCTGAAACTCTTACTGCAAAGGACAGGCTAAACCTGCATATAATTGTGCCTGAGAGTCTCCCTGAGTACCTTTTTGTTGCTCAGATGTGACCCCCTCTCTCTCTCTAACCAAGCCACCTTGGCAGATGAATTCACTGCCCTCCCCATTACATGGGACCTGATTCCCAGGGGTGTAAATCTGGGATATGACTCCCAGGGATGAATCTGGACCCAGCATCGTGGGATTGAGAATATCTTCTTGACCAAAAGGGGGATGCAAAATGAAACAAAATAAAGTTTCAGTGGCTGAGAGATTTCAGATGGAGTCGAAAGGTCACTCTGGTGGACAGTCATGCACTATAGACATTAACGCCACTTAGATTTTAATGTATTGGAATAGCTAGAAGTAAACACCTGAAACTATCAAACTCCAAACCAGTAGTCTGGACTCCTGAAGATGACAATGTAGATTATAAGGGGTGACAGTTTGATTGTGAAAACCCTGTGAATCACACTCCCTTTATCTAATGTATGGATGGATGAGTAGAAAAATGGAGACAAAAACTAAATGAAAAATAGGGTGGTATGGGGGATGATTTGGGTGTTCTTTTTTACTTTTATTTTTTATTTTTATTCTGATTCTTTCTGATGTAAGGATAATGTTCAAAAATAGATTGGGGTGATGAATGCATAACTATATGATGGAACTGTGAACAGTTGATTGTACACCATGGATGACTGTATGGTATGTGAATATATTTCAATAAAACTGAGTTTAATTTAAAAAAATCAAGGCTACTGGGTTACAGTTGAACAGTTTCAGGTGTTTCCTTCTAGCTATTCCAATACACTAATAACTAAAAAGGGATATCTATATAACACATAAGTATAACCTCTAGAATGACCACTCGACTCCATTTGAAATCTCTCAGCCACTGAAACTTTATCTTGCTTCATTTCTCTTCCCCCTTTTGGTCAAGAACACTTTCTCAATTCCATGACCAACACCCTTTCTTGATAAAGACATTTAGAAAATTAAGAATAGAAGGGAAGTTCCTCAACATGATAAAACACATATATGAAAAATCCATAGCTAACACCATACTCCATGGCAAAAGATTGAAATCTTTCCTCCAAAGATGAGGAACAAGACAAGGAAACCTGCTATCACCATTTCTATTCAACATTATACTGGAAGTTCTAGCCAAGGCAACCAGGCAAGAAAAAGAAAAGGCATCCAAATTGTAAAGGAAGAGGAAAATTGTCCCTATCTCAGATGGCAAGATCCTATAAATAGGAAATCCAGAAGAATCTTTTACAATTGTTGATTGGAAAACTGGATGTCCATATGCAAAAGAATGAAAAGTGGACCCCTACCTCACATCTTATACAAAAATTAACTCAAAATGAATCAACAACATAAATAAAAGAGTAAAAATTATAAAACCCTTAGAAGAAAACTTAGAGAAATATCTTCAGGTCCTTGTACTAGGCAATGCATTCTTAGACTTTACACCAAAACTACAAGCAACACACTCAAAAAACTGATAAATTGGACTTCATCAAAATTAAAAAGTTTTTGTACCAAATAAGACTACCAAGAAGGTAAAAAGACAACCTAAAGGATGGAAGAAAATGTTTGAAAATCATATATCTGATAAAGGTGTAATATCCAGAACACATAAGGAACTCCTACAGTTTAACAATAAAAAGACAAACAACCCAATTTAAAAATTAGCAAAGGACTTGAATAACATTTCTCCAAAAAAGATAGGCAAATGGGCAATAAACACATGAAAAGATGCTCAACAACATTTCCACTATGGAAAACAGTTTGACGGCTCCTCAAAAAGTTAAACATAGAATTCCATATGACCTGGCAATTTCACTTCTAGGTATATACCCCAAAGAATTGAAGGCAGGGACTCAGATATTTCTACACCAATGTTCATATTGGTGAATTATTTATAATAACCAAAGTTATAGAAACTAAAGTGTCCATCAACAGATGAATCAATAAACAAAATGTGGCATATCTATATAAGAATATTATTCAGCCATAAAAGGAACAAAGTTCTGATATATGAGACAACATGGATGTACCTTGAAGACATCATGTTGAGTGAAAGAAGTCAAACACAAAGGGACAGATACTGTTGATTCCACTTACATGAAATAGCTAGAATATGCAAATTAATAGAGATAGAAAGTAGAGTACAGGATACCAAGGGCATGTGTGGGTAGGTGGGTAGAGGGAGAATAAGGAGTTACTGCATAATGGGTAGAAGGTTTTTACTTGAGGTGCTGGGAAAGTTCTGGTTATGGATGTTGTTGAGGATAGTGCAACATTGTGAATATGATTAAGCCCACTGAATGGTATGCTTGGGAGTGGCTGAGATGGGAAAGTTTATTTTGTATATATGTTCCCACAATTTAAAAAAAATAAAAAAAGAGCAACTGAAAAGACAGGCAATTAAATTCAGTTCATGATCCTGGACTAGGTCTAATAATAGAGGAGAAAAGGCCTAAAATGACTTTATTAGGACATATGAAAAAACTGGAATATAGACTGCAAGGTTTATATCAATGTTAAATTTCTTGAACTTGATAACTGTACATAAGATGGTTAAATAAATGTATATCCTTGTTCTCAAGAAAATATACATGGAAGTATTAAGTAATTGAGGAGCATGATGAATACAACCTACTCCCAAATGTTTAGAAAATAGATGGACGGATGGATATATGGACAGATACAATGATATGGCAAACGTGATCAAATATTATAAGTTGGTGGAGCTGGGTATCTGGGTGGGATTATGTTGCCATTGGTATTATTTTTGCAACTGTCCTATAAGTTGGAAATTATTTCAAAATAAAAGTTAAAAAAATTGTGGACAAAACACCCTCAAAAACCCTTCCAACTACAAATTCTGGGGGGAAATATAAAAGCATTATTTAAGGCTCTGCTTCCACTTAGGATGTAGAAAGCTTTAAGAGAACATCAATTCCACCCCAATGAGAAAAGGCTGGATAATTTCTGAGCCCATCAGAGAGCTGAGGCCAAAAGATAAACTGAATTCAAAAGGTTGATGAACTACAACCACTGTTTCACTTTAGGCAGAGTACTGAAGAAAGAGGCAGTCACCCTAAGAGCAAGTAAGAAAATAGTTGAAATTGTAATGAATTCTTAAAGGATGAGAGTGACAGTTTAGATACCCTGGATGCCCCAGACACAAGGGAGGTCTGCATTCACTTCCTTGTTCTTTTCCATGATTTCCACTAGGTGCTCATGAGAAAGAATGGGGGCAGGGGAGGAAACATGGATAGACCGCACTGCTGGCACAAAGGCACAAAACCCCATCTCTACATGAACCTTTCTTATCTGAAGCAAAAGCCATAAGCTGCTGAGGAAGAGAAGAGAAGAAGAGGTTCAACCAAAGATCCATGGCCTTTGGTGGAAGGGTTGAAGCAAAAGCTGCTTGCCACTGCAGAAAGGTCAGAAAATGAATTCAGTTCAGGGTCCTGCACTTAAACAAAGCAGAGATCTGCTATCACAGCAGAAGGGGCAGAATCGCTGAGAAACCTCCACCCCTGAGTTCCAGGAGCACAGGGTCTGCTTAAGATTGAGACTGGAGCCAGAGATACAAGCAACACCCCTTCCTCACCATGAGCCTCACACCAAATAACCAGTAACAGCGGTCTATGCTGGGGGTGGAATGGGGGGTGGGGTGTTAAAGAGATATAATTTAGAAGCCAATAGTGGAGATATAATGGAATACTAAAAAATATTCAGTCCTAAAGAAAGCAGCTAAAGATGAAAAAGCAACAAGGAAAAGATTGCTCAAATAAAAAACAAATTGTAACATGGTAAAGTTAATCATACCATATCAACAATTACACTAAAAGTAAGTAGTCTAAACACGCCAACAAAAAGGTCAAAATTGTCCTTTTTGGTTGGTTAAAAAAGCAAGTCCCAATGATAGGTTTCTTATAAGAAATCCACCCCAATAAAAGAGAAGCTAAAAAAAAAAATCTGAAAAAGACATACCATAAGAACACAAAGAAAAAAAAAAAAAAAGGATAGAGAGGCTTTTTTAAAATCTACTTTAGAATTCAGAAAAATAAATACCACCAGGGATTTCATGATGATAAAGAAGTTAATTCATCAAGAAGACATAATCCTAAACATATATATAGCTTCAAAGTACATAAATCAACAAGGGATAGAACTGAAAGAAGATACAGATAAATCCACCATTACATTTGGAAACTTCAATTCCCTTGCTGTAACTGATAGATGAAGTACACAAAAAAAACATCAGTAAGGCTATAGAAGACTTGAACAAGACTGTCACCCAACTTGACCTAATTGTCATTTACAGAACTAGCCACCCAACAGCAGGAGAAACACATTCTTTTCAAGTGTACATGGAATATATTCCAATAGAGACCAATTCTGGTTCATAAAACAAGTATCAATAAATTTATAAAGATTGACATCATACATCTCATGTTCATGTATTACAGCAAACTTCTAAATAAGTAATAGGTAAAGGCAGAAATCACAAAGGAAATTAGAAAATATTTTAAATTAAATCACAACAGTAGCATTCAAAGAAAATTAACAGCATTAAATGCTTATATTAGAAAATTATTGACTCGGTGACCTAAGTTTCTACCTGAAAAACTAGAAAAAAAGCAAATCAAACCAAAAGCTAACAGAGGAAAAAAATAAAGAGCTTAAACACATATGTGAAAAAATAGATATCAGAAAAATAGTGAAAAAATTACCAAGATCAGGAATGAAAGAACAGTGTGATGGCAGCATAACATTGTGAATATAATTAATACCACTGAAATGTACATTTAAAAAATGGAAAAATGGTTAAAACAGGCAATTTGTATTATACATAATCACAATAAAATTAATTTAAAAAAATTAAACAAAGGTCTTAAACCTATTTAAAAAAGAGAGAGAGTGTGGTATTAGTATATACTGATAGACATAAAAATTAGTGGAAAGAAGAGACAATCCATTTAGAGGTATACAATATGGCCAAGAGATTTTCAACAAAGATGCCAAGGTAATTTAATGGAGAAAGGATAATATTTGCAACAAATAGTGCTGGAATAACTGGTATTCATGTGTAACCCAATGTAAAAAATGGGCAAAAGATTTAAACAGTTCACTAAGGAAGTTATAAGGATGGCAAATATGCACATGAAAGGATACTCAATGTCATTGTTCATTACGGAAATGCAAGTTCAAACCATGAGACGATACTTCACTTCTACTAGAATGGGTAATATTAAAAAGACTCATAATACCAAGTACTGGCAAGGCCTTGAAACAACTGGAAATCTCATACATTGCTAGAGAGAATGCAAAACGGCACTGTATCTCTAGAAACCAGTTTGGCAATTTCTTAAAAAAGTAAAACATATTTACTGTATGACAATGCCACTCTCAAGAGAAGAAAACATGTATCTATACAAAGACTTGTACATGAATGTTTCTAGCAGTTTTATTCATAATGGCGTCAAACCGGAAGAAACTTAAATGTCTATCAACTGACTAATGGATAAACAAATTGTGGTATATTCATACAATGGAAAGCAACAGAAAGAAAAGAGCTATGTACCATGATTGAATCTCAAAAACTTTATATTAAGTGAAGGAAGCCAAATACAAAAAACTACAAACTATATGATTCCATTTTATGACATTCCGCGAAAGGCAAAACAATAGGGATAGAAATCAGATTAATGGTTGCCAGGTTTGGGGTTAGGGAAGAAACGGGATTGACTGCAAAAGGGCAACAGGGAAGTTCTAGGGAAATGTTTTATTATCTTCACTGTGTTCATGGCTGTTACACGACTTTATATGTTTGTCAAAACTCACCAGTTTACTCCTCTCTGTAAATAAGGGTGTGGATTTCAAGTGGGAACAGAAATGAAGGCCTAAGGTCATGAGAGGTGTCTTTAAAACCCCACCACCACCACCACCACACACACACACACACACACACACACACACACACACACACACACACACACACACACACACAAAACTGGTACCCTCAGAGGTCTACATGTGGCAAACTGGAAAACCACAAATAAAAGGCAAAAACAAGGAAGGTTTTCTGTACCGGTTTAGACTTTAGATTAAAAAACAAGACAACACAGTAACATTATTTACAATCAGGGTTTCAGAAGTGATTACCTGGTGTGCTTAGCAGAAACAATCCCCAAACTTCTCTGGACACTGTCAACCCAGGCCTACAAGATTCCCATAAATAATGCTGCACTGAATTAACTCATAATCCAAGTTTGCAGAACACAGAGGAAACAATTTATTATGTCTCAGAATTAGTACAGTTAACAAACAATATTAGACCTTACCCCATAGAATGTCAAATAACTGAATTAAAAGGGATGGCTCTAAAAAATAAATACATATAAGAAATCAAAACCCTAAGAAATTAGAGAAAAGTTCATTAAAACCACAACGTGAACTAACACCCACCAAATAGTTAAAATGAAAATCTAAACACGTGGTCCTGATGAAGCTATGAAACAACAATGGTGGGGGTGGGAAAGGAGATTGATTACAATTAAAAAAAAAACACTATTGATACTGTAACTTTGAAAAGACTGCTAAAGCTTAACGTATGTATACTCTATGACCTAAATACCACGCTTAGATACATCCAAAATATATATATGTACATATGTTCAGCAAGAGACATATACCAGATTGCTCATAGAGGCACTATCAAAATAGCCAAGATTGGAAGCTAGCCAAGCTTACATCATTCAGTAAAACTGATAAATGGTAACATATTCACACAATGGAATAGAAAATAATGAGAATGAATAGTCTATGACCATACACAACAATATAGAAGAACCTCACAAGTGTAAGGTGGAGCAAAAGAAGCCATACATAAATGAGCATATATTATATGCTTCTATGTATATTAAGTACAAGAGCAGACAAAATTAATTATTGTTAGAAGTCAGAAGAGTGGTCATCCTGTGCACTGGGGTGGGCAGTAACTGGAAAAGAGTTTCCGGAAGGCTCCCTGGGGGGCTAGCAATGTTCCATTTTTGATTTGGTGCTGGTTACACACGTGTTTGATTTGTGAAAATTCATCAAGATGTACATTTATAATATGTGCAATTTTCTGCATGTGTATTAAATGTCAATTAGGTTAAAAATATGCATATAATGAAAACTTAACAAAAGAATAAGAGAACATACATACAGCCAAAAAAGGCAGATTTTGGGGTGGGGGGGAAGGTTGATGTTCTAGAAATAAAAAATACAACAGTCATTGAAATAAATACTAAGATAGTTAAATAGTAAATTAAAATAACAGAAGAGGGAATTTGTTACCTGAAAAAGAGACTGAAGGGAATTTCCTAGGATGCAGCACACAAGGATGAAGAGATAGAAAATATGAGAGAGAAATTAGACATATGGAATAAAACGAGAAGACATAACTCTAATAGGACCACTAGCTGGAAGAGATGCAATATTCAAAGAGATAAAAGATGGAAATTTTCCAGAGTTGATGAAAGTTATGATGTGTTCATGAAGAAAAAGTCTCGAGCAGAATAAACACAAATTACCTACGCATAGAAGGCTACTAGTTCAGATCTTAGAGATGGACTAGTCTGTGCCCTTCCTTTAAAAGGTGAGAAAACTAAGGCATAAAAAGATTATTTTCCTAGGGTCAAAAAGGTGATAGAGACCAAAATAATCTGTGTAGAAGGATATAATTTTAATGTTATATTTTAAGGATTATGGAAAAGAAAAGCAAAACAATAATTTCTAACTTCAATTTTCCTCATGGTAATCTCAAAAAATCAGAAGATATTCCTGCTCATAAAGAGAATTTAACTCAAAAGTTGAAAATACGAAGGCATAACTGATTCAAGCACCACAAAGTAAGTGCTTAACAAATGACATTTAACAAATGATTAGCCCATACTAGAGCTGCTCTCATATACCTTAACGAAAGAAATAGTTTCAAGACAAGCCTTCCATTTAAATTTAACTACAAGGCCATTATAATCATTTCTGTGCATAAACCTCACATCTATTATCCTCCTTTGTTAAAATGTTTAGAGTGCTTTTTGAATCACAGTTTTTCTATTACATACATCATGATATAAGGTAATTTACTTTCTTCTTTTGAGACAGAATAATTCACAATCTAATTGAACCTCTAAGTACCTATTGTAAGTCTGACACAAATTTCAAACTGGTCAGAGGGGCATAAAACGTACTGAAGACCTAATATAAAGCACCCTTTTCTTATACAATGAATCATTTCCAGTGATGGGTTAGTAGCTTTTATTAATTCAAGTATTTAAGAAGAAAAGATCTAGTTAGTGTAGGAAAATCTGACTTTAGCATTTATTCAAGTTTCACAATTTTGAAATAGCAGACAGCAAATTTTCATTACTTTAACACTTGCGGATTTTAAATCATAAATAAAAAATTATTTGCTATTTTGGCAATTTTTAAAAATTGAGACAATATTTTTCAGAAATATTAAAAAATAATTTAAATGTGTTAAAATAAGTGATTTGTGATATTCCAGGTTGAAAGAGTTTCAGGACTTACTAATATATCTTTTTCTTACAAATAAAACCACTTTATGATGTCATGAAGCTCTATGTCTAGAAATATATAAAGCACAGAGATTTTCTTTAATATTTTGATTAAAATAAAAAAAAAAAAAAAAGCTGGTACTTAACTACCAGACTCCCAGGGAAAAAATTAATTAGATTTGTGGGTTAGTTTTTAACTTTTGAGAGCATCTCGATTACTTTCAGCTGTTCAAAAGAATTAAGAATAAAATATTTAAGTTTCAATAAACTTTATTCATAGTCATGAATCTGACAACTGCAAAAACGGGCGAGTTATCAAAATTAGTTGGTGAATTTAGTTAGCAAAAATAAAAAAAAAGTATCTACTGTATAAAGAACTTATTCATATGTGTAATGAAACCAGGACGTTTATTTATATAAGTGAACAAATCATACAGACAAGTCACATAAAAGCAAATAGTAATAGCAAACTGAAGCATGGAAAAATGTTCATCCTTGCTAGAAATCAAAGAAAAACAAACTAAAGCAACTTTGAACTATCTCTTAAACTTAATAAATTAACAACAGCTAAGTATAAACCCCCACTCAACACTGTAAAATTTTAGTAAAACTGATATACTCAAATGGTAACACTGTAAAATGTTGCAACTCTTTGGGAAAGCAATAAAGCGAACATATTAACCCTAAAATTGCTTGTATTATCCACTTAATAATCCCACTCCCATGTATTTATCCCAATAAAATTGAAAACAATGTATTTTGCAATAGAGAAATGGTTTAAATAAATTATAATAGATAAGTATGATATAATATGATTAAAATAATCATCGAAAGTATAAAGAGTTAGATAGTAGCAAATGAGAAAAATTAATCAATTAAAAATTATAGGTGCCTTAAGAGTGCAATTATGTAGAACAAAAGGAGAAAATAATATAAAAATTAGATTTCTGAAGTAACTGTTCACAAAATTTTCTTCACTGTTTTCAATATAAAAGAAAAAGACTGGTTGTCATTTTAAAAGTCACTTGTCTTTCCAAATTATATCTACTCACCTCCATTAGTAAATTACACACGTCAATTTTTAAGTTGATAGAGCAGAAATGCCTCAGCTGTTTCCTAAACATAAATATTCCTATTTTTGGACCTTAACTGGCAATGCATGAAGACATACTGTAACCTTCCCCCATTCCAGTAACAGAGGCAGCCACAAACTGCAGTATACTAGATAAGAATAAGCAAAACCGAAAGCTTTCAACTTACAACTTTGTGTGTTCTGTATTTTATGTCAATATGCCAAAATATCAAAGCCCTTTTCTTATAATTTTCTGGATCATACTAAGAATTAGTTTTACTATTTTCAGTTAAAATACATTGCTCATATGCTGAAAATACTCTACTAGAAGCATGTAACTTTTTATTTTGAGTCTACATTAGATTAAGCACAAATAAAACCACTTTAGTTCACATATTTAAAGTTTTTGAGTTAGAGGTAGCAAGCAGGCAATCATTTTTAACATAAAGTCAATCTATAAAAACCAAAAACTCCTATTTTATAAAATTTTTAATGACTTTTTTGAAGTAATGCTTGAACAAATAAAGAGAATTTTAACTTTTCTACAGACTGCATACTATATTACTCTCCCATAACAAAATTATGAAGCACTATTAATTATGAAATTTGCTATTTTGTAAAGTGACTGTTTTCAAGATGATAAAGAGGAATAGAGAATTTCCAGTAGGCTATCTGAATGAAAACATTTGACAATATCTGTTATTAAATGTTTAGAGTGGAAGAGATTAACCAGAAATGCAAGACAGCTATCTCAAAGTCTATAAATCCTCTGAAAGAGCAAACAACTAAAAAAACTGATATTTGGGGGATCAATGCCCTATGAAGAGATACAAATAAATGCCAAAGAATGGAGAAAAGAAAATTTTAATTGAAGACATTCATTAGTTTAAATAAGAGATACATTATTTAGTAACCTGGTACAAACTGGTCAACTGTATTGATGAAATGATCAGGAAAAAATCTCATAACTGCCAAAATATAAGCCATAGGAACTGTCCTCTGCTCTAATGGTAGAGTAGAAGTGAATTTAATTAGACACTTGTCTTCTATTTACATCCTGTTAGTGGTAGTAGCAATAACTTGGTTAATTTACAAACATTTATTAGAAAAGTTTATTTGTTTCCAAGATCTAAACAAACACAGCATTACTAGATGAATACAATCTTTTCAAAGAAATGGTCTGAATAATAATGAAATCTCAAAAAACATAAGAAAGCTAAACAATGGTCATTTCAAACATAGTTAAAAACAGAATTTCAATACAATGCAGAGCCACCAGGCAGCCAGAATAAAGTCACAGCACTAAATTATGTTTACTTTTGTGAAACCAAAGAAACATGTAGTTCCCTATTTCTTTTTTCTTTGATTAGAATATTTGTTCAACATTTTCAGGGAAAAAATAACTTTGAAGGGAGATAAAATTCAGAAAGTTAATTTTCCTGAATCCAATCTACCAACATGAAAACAGGCTAAAAGAACATTCCATAATACAGCAAAGAACTGAACTGCAAAGCCATTTATAATGTACAGCAGATGAAGTGTACACTATACAAACTGTAAATGAGGGACACTTTTCTTCATGCAAAAAAAAAAGTTAGAAATAATTGTTTTTCTCTTGCATGTAGCTTGTTATTCTGCACACAGGATTCAAATGTCAACCAGGAAATGATGACAATCTCAGGCCAATCTTAAAATGTCTTAATTACATCATCTTCTCCCTTTGTCTCATTTAATGTTATATATTCACAGCTCAGAACCTGTTCTTTAGACTCCTCAGCTTTTGATTTTTTAAGTGCAAACTCTGCTGGGAGAAGAGATGAGTAATGCTGGAGAGACTGTGCAATGTCATCAATTGTCCATTTGTCTTCAGGAAGGGCATGTTCTTCTAGTGTAAATGGTCCCTGTTTGGTTCGGGTCAGCTCCAGTACATTGGCACAGGAAGAGAGTTCTACCTCAACAAAAGGTGAAAAAAAATCCACAAGATAAATGATCCAGAATTTCACAGTCTATAATTTTCAAATGGCAGAACTTGATTTAAACCTCTCTAAACCACCTCAAGAGTATAGTTTTAGTAACAATCCAATTTAAAAACCAAGGGTCTTCAGATTAAGAAATGATTAAGTGGCAATATAATTTTTAATAACTCACCTTATAAATTGCTTTAAAATCTACAAAGAACTTGTGCATACATTGTTCTTATTTAACCCACGAAGCAAACCCATGAAGTAAATATTATCCTCACTTTACAGATGAGGCAATAGGACCTGTCCAGTGTCACAACTGCCAGTAAATGGCAGAGCCAGAATTGCAGCTTCCTTGCTGTTTGGCTTCCAGGTTTTTAAAAATTCGATACAAAATTTGATTTGAACCAATGAAAACTTTTAGAAGGAAGTATAAATATTTTGTTTTCCGCTCCCTGTTGAGTTAAAGTATTTTGTACTTGAAAAAAATCTTGGCCCTTATATTCATTACTGCTGGCTTCATTTTCTGTTCCTCTCTTTCTCATCTTCTCTCCCATTACAAGCATTTCACTGCAGCTGCTGATGCTGATAATTGCATGCCATAAACTTACAGTGCTTCTAAAGCTGAAGGCAGCTCAAGTTTACTTCCTAAGTAACATGGAAAACAGAAAATTCCCTCTTCCCATCAAAAAAGGAAGATTACTCTCTAAATGATAATTCATAATTCATTTTCATGCTTACCTTTGCCAATATCACTGACCAAGCTTCTGATATAAAAACCTCCTCCACACTCAACATCTGGAATGTTAACAGTGACATGGTAAATTGCCAACCTTCTATGAAATCCACTTTACATAGAAATGATGCCCCTAACAAATGTAAAAATGTTCTATGCAAACAACTGAGTGATAAAATATTTATGTGCTGAAACATAAATTATTCATCTGGTAGCATATGTGTCTGTGAGATTGAGAAGTCAGGGTGTGGAGAAAGCAAACAGCAGAAATTCATGAACATATTTTAAATTAACTGGCAAATCATACCACTTTAATACTTCAGCCTTGTTCATTTAATAGGTTTTAAATGGTTAGAAATCTCAGTTTTGCTATCATGAGCTGTAGATTTTAAAAATATTTTCAGATTTGTATGCTCAAAAAACACAACAATAAACAAAAAAACCTTTTCAATGTGACAAGAATTATGTTTGGGGTAATGCAATATACAGAGAGCTCAGCATATTTAAATATTCTCTTGGAAATACTTCTGAAGAAATCATAAAATAACCATTAAAATTACAAAATGTCCCCAAACTGAATGTATAGCTAAGCATCTCCTTAACACTTAGTATAACAAAGTTTATTTGTTTACAGCATGATTGGTCAATGAGGTGCATTTTTGAAGCATCATTTACTCTAGAACTAGAGAAAATCACTATTCTGGTTATTTTTATTCATCAACAAGATCTTTTGAAAAAAGCCACCACATTTTCACAAAAAAGGACTACACTCCAGCTGTTTCTAATTTAAGCACATAAAACCATTGGGAGAATTAAAACTCACCACTTGGAGAATCTAATTCTTTTTTTTTTTTCTTTTTCTTTCTTTCAGCTCAAGGCTGGCCGGCACTGCTTAGATCAAAACTGAGCACTAGGATCAAATGTAGGTGTGCTAGTATTTTTGCATTATAGTTGATAACTGGTGAAAAGACAACTCTTGGCCTATTTCAATCTTCAATCAACAAAATAAAGTATTTATGACTTAAATGCAGTTGGAAAAATTAGTGTTTTTCTTACTTTCAAAGATAATATCTATCTGCTACATTTCCATGGAATGAGGAAAACATTTTTAAGTGTGTTTTTTTTTTCATTATCTGTCAAATATTTTAGAATCAGGAAACTTAACAAAAGGAGTGACCTTTTTTTAACTGTACAAAACTACATTCTACAGGAACTTAATACACATTAAATTATGTTCAGGGAAAAAAGTAACCAAGTTTAGGGGAACAAGTTTGGGAAATTATTTCTACAGAGAACCCTAATTGGTATGCACTATGAAATTAAGGGTAGGGTCAGTTTAAGAGAGCCTAAGGATTAAGAAGAACTACAGCTTTTGTTTCTTCACAGCTCATGCATGTTCAGGGCTTCAGCAACTTCTACAGCTAAGATCGTAAAATTTCCAAATGAGGAAAAAAAAACTTTTTGGTTTTTACATTTATTTCTAATATGGATTATCTAATCCATATGTATCTAATTCAAATTGATAAGCCAAATTAAAATTCAACCATGTGTCCAAGAATACATTTCTACCTTACTTATTTTTCCATATTGCCAGGATCTTTAACAGAAGTAGGGGACTAAGAAAGGAAAAAAACACTCCGCTTCATGTCCAAAAACTCAAAATGCCATGTTTTAAAGGAGACAAAATAATGCCAATTCTTAAACAGAACATAAAATCTCTGGTACTAGCCAAGATAGGGAAAAACTGTCCATAAGATTATAAAGTACAAAATTGTGAAACTATATACTCCTTATTTACTCTTCTCCCTAGAGATCTAAGAAATGGTACTTCCGAGGTAATGTAATACAGTATATGAAAAATTCAACCTATTTAGAAAGGCTTTTCTGAACCTACATATACCTATAGGTGTCTCATAAATGTGTTATCAGAAAGGTATTAGCCAATTCTAACCTTCCTTAAATTCAAAATTTTAAAAATTGTCAACATTATAGGCAGATTTTTTAATTACACAAAAGTAGTCAAATATGAAATAACGGTATATGTAAATACAAATGATATCAAACATCTTACCTAATGTGAAAAATGGTGGCTGGAATTTTTGAAGGGAGAGACTGTATACAGTAACTGGTCTGGCAGGTTTTGCTTCTACTACTTCACCTCTCTTCATCAAAGTTGAAAGTCTCTGTCCATCTTTTTTTAATGCAGAATAGCTTGTAAGAGAAGAGAGGGGGAAAAGGGACAGGAGAGAAGATAGATGAATGGATGGAAAGAGAAAGGGAAGGAGAGAGGGAGGGAAGGAAGGAAGAATGGAGGGAGGGGCATAGCATTGAGAGAGAATGAGAGAATAATTCTAGATTACAGCAAAGAAAGAAAGGATGACTAACAGCCCTCAAACGGAAAATCCTTCTTAAACATAGACTAATTTTTTTCTTTGATTCTACTTCACAAAATGGTGCCCAAAAATCTTTAGGTTAATATATCTCATTCTGGTACTCAATCTTTAGGTTAATGTATCTCATTCTGTTATTCAATGAGGGATGTTGTCAATTTTAATCTTTAACTATCTTCCTGGAGAAGGTCTTCTCTTTACTACTACTCATTCTGGGTTAAGGGTACAAGGAACTCAGTAGCTTCTGGTCACAGTGATCTAGGCTATATTTCCTTAAAATGATTTCTATTACAATAATATTCATTTTCATATAAAAGTTACCAAAATGTCTCTACAAAACAAATAAGCAAATGATCTACTGAACAGATCATAGCTTTGGATGTTAAAATGTTTTTAGATGACCAAATCCTTGGCACAATCATGGAGAAGAAAATTCCAAAACAGTTCTTAATAAATACGAGAGCATTTTAACAATAATGATCCAAAATAACATTTATGCAGAGCCTGCAAAAATTTTAAACCTTTACATTTGAGGCAAAATCATGAAGAAACTTTTCCCTATAGATGTTTAAGCATTCTTGAAGAAACCAAGGCTTTTAAAAATACAAAATAAATACTAAATTCAAAAAGAAATGATAGTATCTTATCCTGACACATCCTATACCCATTTAACCATGAAAAAACAAAAACAAAATATGGTTAAGTGGTAAAGCAGTATACTTTTAATAAATTATAACTCTCATCTGTTTTGTTTATTACAAAGAATAGAGAAGCAAAAGATGATTCTGGGTCAAAAGGAATGGGCCCAACACCTTATAGCCATGCACATCAGGACTCTGAAACATAATTAAATCCAGAATGGACTGGTGCTTTCACAGCAACTGAGCAAAAGTGACATCCCTGGGCTTCAGAACATGTCCTGATGTCTGCAGATGGACTTAAAAAAAAAAAACAATAAACACTGGAATAGCACAAGCGTTGGACTGTGGCAACATCCAGGGACAGAAGAGACCACATAACACAACTTCTTCAAGAATGTCAGAAGCTCCACGTCCTTTCTAAATGAGGGACATTTATTTGACCATTTGCTATGCCAGATTTAAAGCCTACCTCACTGTACGATAAAAAGAGGCCCATTTATTTTAATTAAAGTGATATCAACCACTTGAAAAGAAAATTAAACAATTATTCAAATTTGATAACTGAACTTACAGGGGTGGTACTTGCATTATATTCCCAGTAAATTTCTGTAGAATGCTCTCAATATCTTCTTGTGTTATTTCATCTGCCAAAAATGAAGGAAAAAAGGTAACACTAAAACAGCTACAGGAGCACATGTGCTATTTTCACTGCACCAATAGCTCTGAAAATTCATTTAAAAAAATTTCCAACAAAATATATACTACAATGTATGTTTTACAAGAAAAGTCTACCCTGTTGAGAGGAATAAAATATACACTGATGAGATAAAGGGGGAGAAAAGTATTACATGATTATTAAGACAAAATTACCTTTGCTTCAATTTTTCTTCCAATAAAAATAAACCCATCATCTTATACGCATTTAGTTGGTTCTTAGTAAGACCTTTCGAATATCTCAGAAAAATGTAACATTAGTTCTTTTTTTTTTTGTATTTTATGTTTTTTTTTCTTTTTCATTTTTATTGAGATTGTTCAGATACATACAATTATCCAAAGATCCAAAGTGTACAATCACTTGCCCCTGGGTACCCTCATACAGCTGTGCATCCATCACACTTAATTTTTGTTCAATTTTTAGAAACTTTTCATTACTCCAGACAAGAAATAAAATGAAAGATGAAAAAAGAAAAAAAGAAAAGGAAACTCTAAACCTCCCCTATCCCTAACCAACCCCCCTCAATTGTTGACTCCTAGTATTGATATAGTACGCTTGTTACTGTAACATTAGTTCTTGAACCATTCCTGCAGTCATCAATAATGACGTGAACAGAAAGGAAGAAGAAAAGTAATACCCCTAAGTTCTTTTCTAAGTTTTTCTGGGCATCAAATACTGTAAATAACTTAATATTAATATAACACTGAAGATTATCAAGTATTATCTACATTTTAATTTTTATCTGAAATTAAAATTATAGAACTGTACTCTGAAATTTCAAAATTACTCTTCATTATACCATACACTCACCTTAAATGTTGTCTCCAAGTAAAGTTGTATTTATCTTGCTCTACCCGCACCAAACTTCCCTTCTCTTGGAATTTCTGTTCTTTTAAATGAACACTTTCAGTAAGGAATCTAACTTTTGCCTCAAAAATGGCCCAGTGCCAGCTATAAATGTCAGCATTACCCCATACAGCAAATGTTAAAGAAGCTGAAAAAGATCAGACTTCAATTAGAGATATGAATGAAACGAACTTGGTTAGGACCAAGGTAAATCAGACTAAAGTGTAAAGGATGATATTGATGGTGTTTTAAGACTTCAACTTCTGTGTGAGATCAAAGGAAGAGATGTTTATTCGGTGCAAAATCTGTATTTTCTGTAGCACACCATAGAGTATAACTTGTATGGTCAGTTTATTCAAACACCGTAATTACATGGAACATTGAATAGGGAGTGAGATCTGGTTGGTTCGTACAGGTTAGTCTGAAGTCCTGATATATCCCAGAGTAATTTGGGTAGAAAATAAAAATTTATTTGCAAAATCCCCTTGACGGACTGGGGGAAAATGTGGAAATATTAAACTTCCCCACCTGGCAAATTACTAATATTCTCACAAGCATTGGGGTCTACCAATTTAGAAGGCCGAGCCCTTGATCTTGGGGCTTGCCCTTATGAAGTCTGCTACTGCAAAGGAGAAGCTAAGCCTACTTAAATTGTGCCTAAGAGACACCACCAGAGAATCTCTTTTGTTGCTCAGATGTGGCCTCTCTAAGCCAGCTCTGCAGGTAAACTCACTGCCCTCCCTCCTACATGGGACGTGACTCCCAGGGGTGTAGGTCTCCCTGGCAATGTGGGGCATGACTCCCAGGGATGAGCCTGGACCTGGCATCATAGGATTGAGAAAGCATTCTTGACCAAAAGGGGAAAGAAAAATGAAATAATGAAATAAAATAAAGTTTTGCGAAATAAAGCTCCAGTGGCTGAGAGATTTCAGATGGAGTCAAGCGGTCACACTGGTGGACATTCTTACGCACTATATAGATAACACTTTTTAGGTTTTAATATGACGGAATAGCTAGAAGTAAATACCTGAAACTACCAAACTCTAACCCAGTAGCCTTGACTCTTGAAGACGACTGTATAATAATGTAGCTTACAAGGGGTGACAGTGTGATTGTGAAAACCCTGTGGATCACACTCCCTTTATCCAGTGTATGGATGGATGAATAGAAAAATGGGGACAAAAACTAAATGAAAAATAGAGTGGGATGGGGGGGTGTGATCTGAGTGTTCTTTTTTTTATTTTTATTTTTTATTCTGATTCTGATTCTTTCTGGTGTAAGGAAAATGTTCAAAAATAGACTGGGGTGATAAATGCACAACTATAAGATGGTACTGTGAACAGCTGGTTGTATACCATGGATGACTGTATGGTATGTGAATATTTCTCAATAAAACTGAATTAAAAAATAAATAAAGTTTCAATGGCTGAGAGATTTCAAATGGAATTGAGAGGACATTCTGGAGGTTATTCTCATTCATTATATAGATATATATATATAGATATGCCTCTTTGGTTTTTAGTGTATTGGAATAGCTAGAAGGAAAAACCTAGAACTGTTGAACTGTAACTCAGTAGCCTTGATTCCTGAAGACAATTGTATAACCAAACAGCTTATATGGTATGACTACGTGACTGTGAAAACCTTGTAGGTCACACTTCCTTTAGCCAGTGTATGGACAGATGAGTAGAAAAATGAGGACAAAAAGTAAACGAATAATAGGGAGGGATGGGGGGAATGGGATGCTTCAGGTGTTTTTTTTTTTTTACTTTAATTTTTATCTTTTTTTTTGGAATTAATGAAAATGTTCAAAAATTAATTGTGGTGATGAATGCACAATTATACAATGGCACTGTGAACAACTGATTGTAAACTTTGGATGAGTGTATGGTATGTGAATGTATCTCAATAAAATCGTATTTTAAAGAAAAAGGGCCAGTGCACAAAAGAGAATATATATAAATAACAAGGATTTTAGCATGAGTACTGAGACTTTTTTTCAGAGTACAGTTCTAAAATTTTAAAAAGTGAAAATTATGACATACTAAACTTCAATTATTTGGGATTTTCATACATACTTACATATGAGTCCTTACACATATTTCATATTCAATAATAAATTAAATCACAGAAAGTCTCTATAACTTGTTTAGATCATAGACAATGGAAAGAAATGACAGTGCTTCTTTTTCATTCCATGGGATGTTTATTTAAACTGTTCTTATTCTGGTATGTTCATGTTACATCCAATTTTATGTAGACAATATTAAACAAGAACTAATAAACATCTTTGGAAGTACTGTTCTGACACCAGAATAAAAATTTAAAAGCTAAAATGGAATATTGTGCCCGGATTTGAATAGCATCACGGCAAGACAGGTTTAACCTTAATGTGACCTTGATCCTTACAAGCTAAATACAAACAAAAAACTAGACTAGACTCAAACAGATTGAGAAGAGCTATGGAACTCAAAAGAATTTCTCCTAACACCTAGCAGCTTCACTAAGGTAATTCTCACTTAGATGGCTATTCTATTCAAACTGTTTCTGAAACACATGTATCTCATGATACAGATGAGGACTTTTTCCATGAAAAATTTTTGCTCTACTATAACATTACAACATAATTACCGGTGGCGGTACCTTAGTTATGCAAACCTAAGACTTCCAAATCTAGACTGCCAATGCACTGTGCTGCATGATTGCCAAAAATGCCTTTGTTGATAAAGTTAAAATAGTTCATAACTTAGTCACACATTTTTGAAATTCTTTTTATTGTGGTTATATATATATATATATTTCATCATGGTAACATATGTATGCACACACACACACACACACAACATAAAATTTGCCATTTTAACCATTTTTAAATGTACGATTTGGTGGCATTAGTTACATTTACAATGTTGTGCTGCCATCACCACCTTCCATTGCCAAAACTTTTTCATCACCCTAACTCGAAACTCTGTACTACTAAGCAGTAACTCCCCATTCCCTGCCTCCCTCTCCTGCCTGGCCCCCGGTAATCTCAGATCTACTTTCTGTCTCTATGAATTTGCTTATTCTGGATATTCCATATAAGTGGAATTATACAATATTTGTCCTTTTGTGTCTCAGCCACACATTTTTAAAAAAAGACAAAACAGCTTTCTACTTCTGGTGGGCCTGTTCTTACTGACACTGCTGTAAAAGCATACTCCTTTGTCCTGCTTGGCTGCTCTGGTTTACTGATATTCCTACAAACAAGATGACAGGATGCTTTCTTCCTCCTCCTCCACCTATCTAAGCTCAGACCCCATTCCACTTCTGCCATGGGGTCTCCTTTTTCCAGCCTAACATCTCAGGCATTTATGATTTGTGCTACTCATTCTGCAACTAATCATACACCATTTCTGTTACCTACTATGTGCGTAAATATTATCTGACCAGTGAAATTCTAAGCTCTGGGAAGATGAAGACAATTTTTCTCCTTACATATCATACACAATTAAATGATACAACATTCCTGCTGAATTTAATTAGGAATAACAGAATCTCAAAGTTGACCAGACACTTAAAAGTCACCTAGGTCAATCATACATCTGCTGTATGAATCACCAGACAAAAATCCTACCAAATTATTTTATTATAAAAGCTAAGTTTGTGTTACCATCCACAAGTCCATTCGTAAGTATAAACCCAAGAGAAGTGAAAACATATGTCCACACAAAATCTTTTACACAAATGCTCACAGCATTATTCATAAGTCAAAAAGTAGAAACAACCCAAATGTCCACCAACAGATGAATGGATAAACAAAATGTGATGCATACACAGAATGAAATATTATTCACCATAAAAAGGAACGAAGTTCTGATACATGCTACAATATGGATAAAACCTGAAAGCATTACACTAAAAAAAGCCAGATTAAAAAGGTCACATATTTTATGATTGCATTTATATGAAATGAACAGAATAGGCAAGTCCACAGATGCAGAAAGTAGATTAGTGATTGCCATGGACTGGGGGAGGAGAGAATGAGGAACACAAGTGCTTAATGGTTATGAAGTTTCTTTTTGGGGTGATGAAAATATTCTGGAATTAGACAGTGATGACAGTTGTACAACACAAATCAATGGACTGAATACTTTTTAAATGGTTAATTTTATATTATATGAATTTTATCTCAAGTAAAAAAAAGATATTACTACTGGAAGATGAAAAGCTAAGTTTGTCATACATGAATATATACTGTAGTATGCTAGTTATATCTAAAGCATGATGTTAGCCAAATAATAAGCATTGTCCTTACAAGAGGTATAAGAATAAAGAATCTACCTCCAAAGAATTAAAAAGAAATAAAGAACAAAATCTCTAAAGCAATTATAGCCAATAACTAGGCATAAGAAGAACATTTAGTGAAAGAAGATGGCGATAGTATAAGTGTCATAAGACTTGGGTAAATATTCTTTGTTTAGTAAATTAATAAACCATCAATGTGACTGAGAGTATTCATTTCAAATTAATTTTTAAAGTCTGTCTCATGAAATTAATATACACAAGATTATTTTATGTCATTATTTGCTTAAAATTTGTGGCTCTTCCAGGGAAACTACAACATGGTAGTTGGTATTTACCTATCTATCTAATTAAAAACACTATTCAATAGCGATAGAGTAACTGGTACCACTCAAGCCCTGCCACCATAGCAACTATTAAACTGGTAAAATATATTAAACTGTTTTTAGACGTTAGGTAACAGGCAGCATAGAACTGTAATCCCTGAGAGAAGGAAAACAAATGAGGTGAGCCCTTGGAGGTACTTTCTGAACTTGGAGGTACAGGAGGATCCCAAACAAAGCACAGTGATCTTATTGAGTTTAGGAGAAAGAGAACAAAGTTTGAGAAGGAGTCACCACTGGATTTTGAGGGAATTACAAAAAGAAAGAACTTCAGAAATTTTCACAGTGGCTTGGGTCTCTGGCTAAATACTAAGTTGTACACATATACAGCAAACCTCCACAAAGTTAAGCAAAAACTACTATGCAGGCTCTTACAAGACTGGGAGATATTTGAATTTTGACCATCCAGAATGAAGATGCCTTGTTGAACACCTAGAGCATTCAACAGAAACCTCAGAATAGCCATGCCCTAGGAGTAGAGCTAATCTAGACCTGGAGAAAAGTCTGCTTTAGACCCACTCTAACCCAGAATCTATACAAAAGCAATGAGAAGCAATAAGTGAGTTTGGCAAGGTTATAAGACAAAAGATCAATTTACAATAGTCAATCGCATTTCAACAAACAATTGGAAATTAAAATTTTAAAAATATATAAATCACTTACAATGGCATAAAAATATGAAATATTTAGAGGTTAATCATGTAAAATTAGGAAAGATTTGTACATTGAAAACTACATATTATTGCTGAGAGAAATGAAAGACCCACATAAACGGAGCACTATACCTTGTCTGAGAGTTGGAAGACTCAATATTAAGATGTCATTTTAAATCCCAGGTTGGATTTTGCCTCCTATTTGACCCCTAGACCTTTCCATTTCCGCTTTCTTTCCATCCCATTTTAATCTCTTTTTTGAATTTAGTTGTTCATTCAGCAAACCTTCACTGACACATGCTATGAACCATCTATGTTTCTAGGTGCTGAGAATATAACACTGAGCAAGTATTCAAATGAGTTTTAGTTTTAAGATAAGGAATCTACACATTTTGTGAGTGTGTAAATTGAGCATCACAAAGCTCACTTATCCTAGCCATGCTCATTTATGACTAGTCCTTTATCCTAGTCATGCTCATTTTAAATTGTATTGACTTGTTCATAATAGCCTCAAAGCGGACACAACCTAAATGTCTGACAACTGATGACTATAGAATACAATGTAATATATCTATTGAATGCATATTGTTCAGCCATAAAAAGGAATGAAAAGCTGAGTCATGTTTGCCACCAGAAGGAAAGCCAGGGGTTAAAACATGGGAATGTATAACACAGTGAACATTGTGGTGGATGATGTTTGAGATAAACCCTATAAATATAAATAAATTATTTCATCAACCAGAACAAATGTATGAAACATTTAAAAAGTGTGAATGATGGGGCAGTATATGGGGGAAAATGTACCTATTGCAAACTACAGACTATGGTTAACAGTAATATTTTAATATTCTTTCATCAACAGTAACAAATGTACCACACCAATACTAGGCCTCAACAATAAGAAGGGATATGGGGTATGAGGTGTTTTGGATTTTATTTATTATGTTTATTTTTTTATTTTTTTTTGAAGTAATGAAAAATTCTAAAATTGTTCACAGTGATGATTGCATAAGTATATAATGATACTATGAGCCACTGACTGTATACTTTGGATGCAATATGGTATGTGAACATACCACAATAAAATTGAATTTAAAAAAAAGATGTCAATACTCTTCAAATTGATTTATAGATTCAATCCAATCTCAGTCAAAATCTCAGCAGGCTTGTGTGTGTGTATGTGTGTGTAGAAACTGATAAGTTAATTCTAAAATTCATAGGGAAATGCAGAAGACCTACAATAGCCAAAACAACTTTGGAAAAGAATTATAAGGTAGAGGGCTAATACTATCTGATTTCAAGACTTATTATAAAGCTGTAGTAATCAAGACAGTGTGGTATTTTTGTAAAAATAGACAAACAGATCAATGGAATAGAAATAGAGAGACCAGATATAAACATGCACAGATATAGACTGTATTTTTGACATAGGTGCAAAGGCAACTGGAGAAAAAACCAGACCTTTTAACAAACAGTACCAAAACAATTTTATATCCATAGGTAAAAAAAAAATAGACTCAGTCACACATCACACCATATACAATATACAAAAATTAACTAAAAATGGACCACAGAGGGAGAGATTACAAAGAGGCATGAGGAAACTTTTATCGGCAATGGATATGTTCACTATGTTGACTGCAGTGATGGCTTCATAGGTGAACACATATATCAAAACTTATCAAATTGTATACTTTAAATAAATATGTCTATTTTTGTATATGTCAATTATTCCTGAAGAAAGCTGTTTTAAAAATCTAAATGGGCTCCCTGGATTGGATCTCAGTAAGGTACTGAAGTTAATTTCCTGACTTGATAGTTGTGTTGCAGTTATGGAGTAGAGTGTTCTTGTTTATGGAAGATGCACATTGGAGCATCTGGGGGTTGTAGGATATCACTGTTGCAGTTTGCTCTTGGGTGGTTCAGGAAAACTTATCTGCTCTATCTTTGCAACTTTTCTGTAAGTTTGGTATTATTTCAAAATAAAAAGAAAGGTCATAAGGGATATTATGAACAACTTCATACCAATAAGTTTAAAAATCTAGATGAAATGGACAAATCCCTAGGGGGAAAATTACCTAGAATACACAAGAAATTAAACGATATATTAAGTTCAATAGCTAGTATAGAAATCCAATCCATAATTAAAAGCTTGCCTAACAAAGAAAACTCCAAAACCAGATGTCTTTACCAGTGGATTCTACCAAATATTAAAGAATAATTACAATCTGACATAAACTTTCCAGAGAAGAGTAAATAAAAGAGTATATTCCCTAACCCATTTTATGAAGTCAGCATAACCTTGATGTTAAAATCAATCAAAGACATTAAGAAAAAGGAAAAATACAGAGTAATCTCACACATGCAAAAATCCTAAACTAAACATTGGCAAACCAAATCTAGCAATTTATATAAAGGATAACATATCACAAGCAAGTTGGGTTTATTCCAAAAATATAAAGATCTTTTAACATTTGAATAAGGAGAAAAAAATCAATAGATGAAAAAAGGCATTTGACAAAATTCAATCTCCATTCATGTTAAAAAGAAAAAAAAACTCATCAAAATTAGAAATAGAGAAGAACTTACTTAATTTTATAGAGGGCTACCAAAAAACAAAACAAAACAAAATGCAACAAACCATAAGTTGGGAAGACTTGGTTTTCCAGATATCAAGACTTACAAGGCTATAACAATTAAGACAGGTTAATGTTAGTACAGGACAGACAAACATACCCATGTAACAAAATAGATTCTAAACAAACCCATGCACATAGAGTACTTGATTTGTGATAAAGGAAGCAATGCAGAGCAGTAGGGAAAAGTATTGGGTCAATTTAATATTCATATAGAAATAAAATGGTACATTACAAAATCCAGATGCAATACGAAAGGCAAAACAATGAAGCTTCTAGAAGATAATAAAGGTAGTATCTTCATGACTTTGGAGGAAAAGTTTTCTGAAACAGGACACCAAAATGGCAAAGCATAAAAAGGAAAAGACTTGAAGAATTGGACTAAATTAAATAAGAACCTCTATTTTCAAAGGATACAATTAAGAGAAGGAAAAGGCAAGTCACAGAGTAGAAGAGATCTGCAACATATATAACCAAAAATAGGGCACATATCCAGAGTATATAAAGAATTAACAAAAATCAATAAGAAAAAGGCAACTCAATAGGAAAAAAAAAAAGGACAAGAGACCGGAATAGACAATATACAAGGGAAGATGGCCAAGAGACCAAAAACATGTGAAAAAGTGCTGAATTACACTGTAATCAAATTAAAGCCACTCTTAAAATAACACTACATCCACCAGAACGGCCAAAATTAAAAACACTCTTAATATAATGTATTGCCAAGGACATGGAGCAAGTTGAACTCTTATACATTGCTGGCGGAAATGCAAAGTTATATAACATTTGGCAATTTCCAATAAAGTGAAAAATGCGTCTACCCTATGACCCAGCAATTCCACTACTCAAGACAAATGAGTGCATGTGCCTACCAAAAGACAGATACAAAATATACACAGCAGCTTTATTA
Organism: Choloepus didactylus; assembly: GCF_015220235.1. Lineage (NCBI taxonomy): Eukaryota > Metazoa > Chordata > Mammalia > Pilosa > Megalonychidae > Choloepus > Choloepus didactylus. Next base: position 18,682,671 of record NC_051321.1, read on the forward strand.
ATAAAGGCCCTAACTGTGAACAACCTAAATGTCTGCAGAAGAATGTATATATATTGTGGTATATTCATACAATGATATACTACACAGCAATAAAAAAAAAAGTCCAAAATACCAACACATGCAAAAACATGGATGGATCTCAAAAACAATGAAAGAAGACATAGGAGTGTGTATGGTATGCTACTATTAATACGAAGTTCAAGAACATGCAAAACTAATCTATGGTGATTAATCAGAATAGCTATGGCAGGCGGAGGGGAGTGAATAACTTGGAAAGCGCATGGGGAATTTTTTGGAGTGATAGAAATGTTCTATATATTTAATTCAATAAAAAGAAAAGAAAAAAAAGATAAAAAGAAAATCAATGAGGTGGAACCATATGCCCCTGAAAAGAATATTTTTAACCAATCAGAGCAGTATTATTTGTCCATCAATGGAAGACTAGAAGATAAATTATAGTATACTAAAATTTACTACAGTATGAATATGAACTACAGCAACATACAACATGGATAAGTCTCACAATCATATCAAGTGGAAGATTTCAGACACAAAAGGATTATTTTTTATAAACTGCTGCCTTTTATTAACTTTTATTCAAAGTGTATAAAGTTCAAAAGTAGGCAAAATGATATGATAGTTTTAGAAATATAACCATAGTGTTAAAGTAGTAGTCACCTTTGGAAAGGAGGAATGGGGTAGTGACTGGATGGGGTATGAGAGGGGCTTCTGGGAATCTTCTATTTCTTGACTAGGGCAGTAACTGCATGGATATTTGCTTTATGATAATTCATTGAGCTATAAATTTGTTCACTTTTCTTTATGTATGCAATACTTCAAAAATTTTTTTCATACAAACAAAAGACACCCTAAGAAGACTGATACCCAGCTACACATTGGCCCTGTTATTAAACTGTAATTGAGACATGACCCTTCAGCTTCCTCCAGGATCAACATCTGAAGTGTGGGCAGACAAACCACAGTCCAAGGGGAGCCCTTCCCATTTGATACAACACCAGCTATGTTATTTGAGAAGATCCTGGTAATACCCGATCTTGGAACAAGGGGTGGTGGTGTTTAGAACAGAGGATTAGCATGAGATACCATTGTTTCCTTTTATGTTTCTAGCCTCCTAATAAAAGAAAGTCACAGGGGGGCTGGAAAAATAATACTGCTACTGCAGGAGCTTATGCCTTCCCAGAAGTCTGGCCCACAACTAAGACAACATGAGAAACCACAGCCACAGCATCCTTGGCTCACTGGAAAACAGATGAGCGCAGTGAAGTTCTGAGTCCTCAGACACACCAGCAATGGCACCTGAGGCTCAATACCTGGATGTAGATGAGAAAAAAGTGGCAGAAGGTAGGAAGATGCTTTGCCTTTTGTGTGACTCACCTGCAGCCATCTTTGAGAATGCCTCTATGCCTTATCTACTCATACACTAAATGTTTTTTCTGTGCATCACGTATTGCTCTACACACTAAGAATATAGTGAGGACCAAGAGAGACATGGTCTCAGCCCTGCAGCATAGAGCTTAACATTTATAAACTGGGACAAACACTATTTAGGAATAACAGAGGGTGCTATGATAGAGATGAAAGGGAGGCACCCTGATAATTTGATTTGAACTTTGGAACGATTAAGCCAGAGGCTCATTTTCTTCTTCCTCTAAGTGAATTTTCAGCTATCTGAATAAATGGATAAAAATAGTATTAGTGTTCTAAGTAGTGACTACTCAGCAGCCACCATGGAGGCAAGAAGGCAGTGGCACGATATATTTAAAATTCTGAGTGAGAAAAATTTCCAACCAAGAATACTTTATCCAGCAAACTTCTCCTTCAAATTTGAGGGAGAGCTTAAATTTTTCACAGACAAACAAATGCTGAGAGAATTTGCTAACAAGAGACCTGCGCTACTGGAGATACTAAAGGGAGCCCTACAGACAGAGAAACAAAGACAGGACAGAGAGACTTGGAGAAAGGTTCAGTACTAAAGAGATTCGGTATGGGTACAATAAAGGATATTAATAGACAGAGGGGAAAAATATGACAAACATAAACCAAAGGATAAGATGGCTGATTCAAGAAATGCCTTCACGGTTATAACGTTGAATGTAAATGGATTAAACTCCCCAATTAAAAGATATAGATTCGCAGAATGGATCAAAAAAAATGAACCATCAATATGTTGCATACAAGAGACTCATCTTAGACACAGGGACACAAAGAAACTGAAAGTGAAAGGATGGAAAAAAATATTTCATGCAAGCTACAGCCAAAAGAAAGCAGGTGTAGCAATATTAATCTCAGATAAAATAGACTTTAAATGCAGGGATGTTTTGAGAGACAAAGAAGGCCACTACATACTAATAAAAAGGGGAATTCAACAAGAAGAAATAACAATCGTAAATGTCTATGCAACCAATCAAGGTGCCACAAAATACATGAGAGAAACACTGGCAAAACTAAAGGAAGCAATTGATGTTTCCACAATAATTGTGGGAGACTTCAACACATCACTCTCTCCTATAGATAGATCAACCAGACAGAAGACCAATAAGGAAACTGAAAACCTAAACAATCTGATAAATGAATTAGATTTAACAGACATATATAGGACATTACATCCCAAATCACCAGGATACACATACTTTTCTAGTGCTCACGGAACTTTCTCCAGAATAGATCATATGCTAGGACATAAAACAAGCCTCAATAAATTTAAGAAGATTGAAATTATTCAAAGCACATTCTCTGACCACAATGGAATACAATTAGAAGTCAATAACCATCAGAGACTTAGAAAATTCACAAATACCTGGAGGTTAAACAACACACTCCTAAACAATCAGTGGGTTAAAGAAGAAATAGCAAGAGAAATTGCTAAATATATAGAGATGAATGAAAATGAGAACACAACATACCAAAACCTATGGGATGCAGCAAAAGCAGTACTGAGGGGGAAATTTATAGCACTAAATGCATATATTAAAAAGGAAGAAAGAGCCAAAATCAAAGAACTAATGGATCAACTGAAGAAGCTAGAAAATGAACACCAAACCAATCCTAAACCAAGTAGAAGAAAAGAAATAACAAGGATTAAAGCAGAAATAAATGACATAGAGAACAAAAAAACAAGAGAGAGGATAAATATCACCAAAAGTTGGTTCTTTGAGAAGATCAACAAGATTGACAAGCCCCTAGCTAGACTGACAAAATCAAAAAGAGAGAAGACCCATATAAACAAAATAATGAATGAAAAAGGTGACATAACTGCAGATCCTGAAGAAATTAAAAAAATTATAAGAGGATACTATGAACAATTGTATGGCAACAAACTGGATAATGTAGAGGAAATGGACAATTTCCTGGAAACATATGAACAACCTAGACTGACCAGAGGAGAAATAGAAGACCTCAATCAACCCATTACAAGCAAAGAGATCCAATCAGTCATCAAAAATCTTCCCACAAACAAATGCCCAGGGCCAGATGGCTTCACAGGGGAATTCTACCAAACTTTCCAGAAAGAACTGACACCAATCTTACTCAAACTCTTTCAAAACATTGAAGAAAATGGAACACTACCTAACTCATTTTATGAAGCTAACATCAATCTAATACCAAAACCAGGCAAAGATGCTACAGAAAAGGAAAACCACCGGCCAATCTCCCTAATGAATATAGATGCAAAAATCCTCAACAAAATACTTGCAAATCAAATCCAAAGACACAGTAAAAAAATCATACACCATGACCAAGTGGGGTTCATTCCAGGCATGCAAGGATGGTTCAACATAAGAAAATCAATCAATGTATTACAACACATTAAAAATTCGAAAGGGAATAATCAAATGATCATCTCAATAGATGCTGAAAAAGTATTTGACAAAATCCAACATCCGTTTTTGATAAAAACACTTCAAAAGGTAGGAATTGAAGGAAACTTCCTCAACATGATAAAGAGCATATATGAAAAACCCACAGCCAGCATAGTACTCAATGGTGAGAGACTGAAAGCCTTCCCTTTAAGATCAGGAACAAGACAAGGATGCCCGCTGTCACCACTGTTATTCAACATTGTGCTGGAAGTGCTAGCCAGGGCAATCCGGCAAGACAAAGAAATAAAAGGCATCCAAATTGGAAAAGAAGAAGTAAAACTGTCATTGTTTGCAGATGATATGATCTTATATCTGGAAAACCCTGAGAAATCGACAATACAGCTACTAGAGCTAATAAACAAATTTAGCAAAGCAACGGGATACAAGATTAATGCACGTAAGTCAGTAATGTTTCTATATGCTAGAAATGAACAAACTGAAGAGACACTCAAGAAAAAGACACCATTTTCAATAGCAACTAAAAAAATCAAGTACCTAGGAATAAACTTAACCAAAGATGTAAAAGACCTATACAAAGAAAACTACATAACTCTACTGAAAGAAATAGAAGGGGACCTTAAAAGATGGAAAAATATTCCATGTTCATGGATAGGAACGCTAAATGTCATTAAGATGTCAATTCTACCCGAACTCATCTACAGATTCAATGCAATCCCAATCAAAATTCCAACAACCTACTTTACAGACTTGGAAAAGCTAGTTATCAAACTTATTTGGAAAGGGAAGATGCCTCGAATTGCTAAAGACACTCTAAAAAAGAAAAATGAAGTGGAACAACTTACACTCCCTGACTTTGAAGCTTATTATAAAGCCACAGTTGTCAATACAGCATGGTACTGGCACAAAGATAGACATATAGATCAATGGAATCGAATTGAGAATTCGGAGATAGACCCTCAGATCTATGGCCGACTGATCTTTGATAAGGCCCCCAAAGTCACTGAACTGAGTCATAATGGTCTTTTCAACAAATGGGGCTGGGAGAGTTGGATATCCATATCCAAAAGAATGAAAGAGGACCCCTACCTCACACCCTACACAAAAATTAACTCAAAATGGATCAAAGATCTCAATATAAAAGAAAGTACCATAAAACTCCTAGAAGATAACGTAGGAAAACATCTTCAAGACCTTGTATTAAGCGCCCACTTCATAGACTTTACACCCAAAGCACAAGCAACAAAAGAAAAAACAGATAAATGGGAACTCCTCAAGCTCAGAGGTTTCGGCACCTCAAAGGAATTTCTCAAAAAGGTAAAGAGGCAGCCAACTCAATGGGAAAAATTTTTGGAAACCATGTATCTGACAAAAGACTGATATCTTGCATATATAAAGAAATCCTACAACTCAATGACAATAGTACAGACAGCCCAATTATAAAATGGGCAAAAGATATGAAAAGACAGTTCTCAGAAGAGGAAATACAAATGACCAAGAAACACAAGAAAAAATGTTCAATTTCACTAGCTATTAGAGAGATGCAAATTAAGACCACAATGAGATACCATCTAACACCGATTAGAATGGCTGCCATTAAACAAACAGGAAACTACAAATGCTGGAGGGGATGTGGAGAAATTGAGACTCTTATTCATTGTTGGTGGGACTGTATAATGGTTCAGCCACTCTGGAAGTCAGTCTGGCAGTTCCTTAGAAAACTAGATATAGAGTTACCATTCGATCCAGCAATTACACTTCTCGGTATATACCCGGAAGATCTGAAAGCAGTGACACGAACAGATATCTGCACGCCAATGTTCATAGCAGCATTATTCACAATTGCCAAGAGATGGAAACAACCCAAATGTCCTTCAACAGACGAGTGGATAAATAAAATGTGGTATATACACAGGATGGAATACTACATGGCAGTAAGAAGGAACGATCTCGTGAAACATATGACAACATCGATGAACCTTGAAGACATAATGCTTAGCGAAATAAGCCAGGCACAAAAAGACAAATATTATATGCTACCACTAATGTGAACTTTGAAAAATGTAAAACAAATGGTTTATAATGTAGAATGTAGGGGAACTAGCAATAGAGAGCAATTAAGGAAGGGGGAACAATAATCCAAGAAGAACAGATAAGCTATTTAACATTCTGGGGATGCCCAGGAATGACTATGGTCTGTTAATTTCTGATGGATATAGTAGGAACAAGTTCACAGAAATATTGCTATATTAGGTAACTTTCTTGGGGTAAAGTAGGAACATGTTGGAAGTAAAGCAGTTATCTTAGGTTAGTTGTCTTTTTCTTACTCCCTTATTATGGTCTCTTTGAAATGTTCTTTTATTGTATGTTTTTTTTTTTTTAATTTTTTTTTTCCATACAGTTGATTTAAAAAAAAAAAAAAAAAAAGGAAAAAAAATATGTAGAGCCCCCTTGAGGAGCCTGTGGAGAATGCAGGGGTATTGGCCTACCCCACCTTGATGGTTGCTAACATGACCACAGACATAGGGGACTGGTGGTTTGATGGGTTGAGCCCTCTACCATAGGTTTTACCCTTGGGAGGACGGTTGCTGCAAAGGAGAGGCTAGGCCTCCCTATAATTGTGACTAAGAGCCTCCTCCCGAATGCCTCTTCGTTGCTCAGATGTGGCCCGCTCTCTCTAGCTAAGCCAACTTGAAAGGTGAAATCACTGCCCTCCCCACTACGTGGGATCAGACACTCAGGGGAGTGAATCTCCCTGGCAACGTGGAATATGACTCCCGGGGAGGAATGTAGACCTGGCGTCGTTGGTCAGAGCCATCTTCTTGACCAAAAGGAGGATGTGAAAGGAAATGAAGTAAGCTTCAGTGGCAGAGAGATTCCAAAAGGAGCCGAGAGGTCACTCTGGTGGGCACTCTTACACACAATTTAGACAACCCTTTTTAGGTTCTAAGCTGGTGGTGGATACCTGAAACTATCAAACTACAACCCAGAACCCATGAATCTCGAAGACAATTGTATAAAAATGTAGCTTATGAGGGGTGACAATGGGATTGGGAAAGCCATAAGGACCACACTCCACTTTGTCTAGTTTATGGATGGATGAGTAGAAAAATAGGGGAAGGAAACAAACAAACAAACAGACAAAGGTACCCAGTGTTCTTTTTTACTTCAATTGCTCTTTCACTTTAATTATTATTCTTGTTATTTTTGGGTGTGTGCTAATGAAGGTGTCAGGGATTGATTTAGGTGATGAATGTACAACTATGTAATGGTACTGTGAACAATCGAATGTACGATGTGTTTTGTATGACTGCGTGGTATGTGAATATATCTCAATAAAAAAAATAGTATTAGTCTTGATAGGACAAAATGACTTAAAAGTATTCATTTTCCAGTTACTACATACTGTCTCAGTTACTTTTTCCACAGATCAGTTGCTTTCAATAGGCCAGTTAAGGACTGTTTTCGTTTATTACAATGACTGGGTGGCATTTAATGGATGGTGGCCAGAGATGCTACATGTCCTGCAATGTATAAGACAGTGTAACAATGAAGAATTGTCTTGTATGCATAACTTTTGAATGTTTACCCAATACTCATGAAGTGAAAAGCCTCTTTATAATCACCTGAGGCTAAAACCTAACTTCAGTTTACCTTTAAACAAAGTATTTTTTGTATGGTTTTTACATATACTTAATTTTCCAGGAATGAGTTATCAATACAACACATCTGTAAGAGTCCGCATTTGTACTGATGATATTCTGTCATTTATGTATAGCTGTAAACATCTGATTACTTCATTACAAATTATAGTGTATTAATATTGTGCATTTGTATATCAAAGTATCTACTTAATTATAAATTACTTGTATTTCTTCTTTAGATTTCATTTACTGCATTTTATTGATTTTTTTAGAAATATATATATACATAGGTTACAGCATCTTTGAATTTTCTTTCAGGATAGTAAAGAAGCATTACAGAAAAGTAGTTATTAAAAAAGGAGCATTAGGTTATCAGAAAAGTTCAGAACAAGTAATGAAGACTATCACAGTTCTCCAGTAGACAGTAAGTTCCTTAAGGAAACTGGCTAGGTCTTACACTTCTTTACCTTCTCCTTGGTACCTGCCATAGCAGCTTACATATGACAATAAATATTTGTTAATTTACTGAAATCATACAGCAAAATCATGTGAATCAGAAAAATTCTCTGAACTCTCATTTTCTGGAACTATAAATACTGTTCAATAAACTGCAGGGTATGCTCCTGTTCAGAACCTGAGGAGAGTTATTCAGTTTCTCTATGATTTATTTCAATATTATAATAAGATAATTTCTTCAAAATCATACTTTCTTTAAGGAACTGAATAAGGTTACATATTACACAATAGAAAGTAAAATTTTTGATAATTCTGACATGCTTAAGGACAGGAAGGAGAAATATATTTAAGTACTTTGGTCACTCTGGTCCTCTTTCAAAGAATGACATAATCACGTACTTTGTTTTAAAATCTGGAAACAGATTTTCGTTGTCAACCTCCTCTTCCTCACTACCCCATCCAACCAACCAACAAGTCTTACCAAGTTTACTTCTTAACCATTCTTCTCATCTGAAAACTTCTCTTATCTCTGCTACCACCACCCTAGTCCAAGCAGCATCATCTCTACCTGGACTACTATAGGAGCCTCATAACTTGCCTATGAGATCTCCATATCCATTCTTTTTCAATCAATCCTAATAATTCTGTGAGGTAAGTATCATCTTCCTCATTTTGGAGATGAGGAAACTGAAACAAAAAGATACTAAGAAATTTTCAGTTATACAACTAGAAAAGAGCAGAGCTAGAAATGAAACCCCAGTTTGCTTACTCTAGTGTTCTCTATATTTCATGAAGCTGCACCCCATTCCTAAATGAACCCTTAATTATATTACCCTAAGACCATTATTCTGAATAACAATCATTCCTCATTTACACTTTGGCAGATGGAGACAGAGATGTAGGAGACTTAATTATATATGTACTGACAGTATACTGTAGTACCCTCTAGAAATCTCTGATGTCTTCCTATTTCCCTATGCCTTTTTCATCCTAAAAGCCTTCTGGCTGAAGGTTCTAGTTGGGTTGCAATTAAGTGAGAGTCTGCTATTATTTCATAATAATAATTTAAAGAATATTTCAACAGCTCTTTTTAAAAAGCCTTGAAATAAATCAGTGATTGTTTTTTTCATTTCATTGCCTGATTAATCAAGCAAGATGCTAAGCTACACATAAATGCTAACAGGAGAAGTGACGCTATTATAAACAAGAAAAGGTTCGTTTCATCACTGGGGCAATATGTAATATATAATAAGGCCACTCAAGTCAGGTCATACTTAAAATAAACACGAAAAAGTCAGACAGTAAACTGCCTAAAACTAAATTAAGAAGAGATAACATTAAGGGAGGAAGGGCACAGAAAGTCTACAAATAATTCAAATAATGCAGGAGAACCGACTATAAAAAACCACAACTGTTGCATTATACATAGCATAAGCACTGCGAGAGTTGCTAGGAGACCATGTCATTTATCTACTCTATCTTAGAGTAGTGAAAGAAGGAATGGTAGAAAAATTATGGTGGGCCCAGTGAGTTCTGCTTTACTTCCAGAGAAATAGGTTTCCCTCTATCATATCTTTTGTTACATATTCGAAAACCACAGGAGCATCTATTTCAATAGCTGACAAGTAATTGTAAAAAAACACTATGGCAAGACACAGATAAAATCTAACAAGAGGGGCAAGATGGCAGCATAGAGAGGAGTGGAAGCTAAGTAGTCCCCCTGGAACAACTACAAAAAAACAGAAACAACTAGTAAATAATCCAGAATAACTGTGGGGGGACAAACGAGACCATCCACTTATCATACACCAACCTGAATTGGGAGGAATGCCTGAGAACACAGCATAAAATCTGTAACTAAAACCTGCGGAACCAAGTCGTGAGACCCCCTCCCCCATAGCCTGAGCTGCAAAGCCTCGTGGTGCCAGAGAGAAGCTCTCTCCCAGCAAGCGAATATAGCTCAGCTGAGCTCCAACTGGGGTTTTAAGTAGCGAGTGTGAACTGCTCACTACAGGTACGCATCCCCAAAAACAGACAGAGGCTTTGGGTGATGACTGACCTGGGAGAGCCGGAGGGTCGCCCTGGACTGGGTCTGAAGGGGACTGTTTCTTTTTTGGCTCAGTGGAGAAAGCCCCAGTCATTTTCAGTTTCCAGGGCTGTGACTCAGGGAAGGGTGGAGACAGCACAAGCAGAGAGCGAGACCATTGAAATGCTAATGACCTCCACCTGGGGGGTCTGTCTTCTCTAGGAGGAAAGGGGTGGTGCCCTTTCCATTCAGAACCAGACCCCAGAGCCTGGGGAACACAGCCATACCTCCTCACACCAGTCAAGAATTATAGGCTGACAGGTGCCACCTGCTGGGCAGAAAAGCACAGTGACTCGAGGCATCAAAGGGTGGAGCAATTTTCTAAGACACACCCACAGGGAAACCAGATACTGAATATTTCTTCCCTCTGGGACCTGAGCCTGTTCTGGTCTGGGAAAACCTGATTTGGATAACCAAGGAAACCATGCCTAGGCAACAGAAAATTAAAACCTACACTAAGAAAAACAAAGTTATGGCCCAGTCAAAGGAACAAACGTACACTTCAACTGAGATACAGGAATTTAAACAACTAATGCTAAATCAGTTCAAAAAGTTTAGAGAAGATATTGCAAAAGAGATAGAGGCTGTAAAGGAAGCACTGGACATGTATACGGCAGAAATCAAAAGTTCAAAAAAACAACTAGAAGAATCTATGGAAATGAAAGGCACAACACAAGAGATGAAAGACACAATGGAAACATACAACAGCAAATCTCAAGAGGCAGAAGGAAACACCCAGGAACTGGAGAACAAAACACCTGAAAGCCTACACGCGAAGGAGCAGATGGAGAAAAGAATGAAAAAATATGAGCAACATCTCCGGGAACTCAAGGATGAAACAAAGTACAATAATGTACATATCATTGGTGCCCCAGAAGGAGAAGAGAAGGGAAAGGGGGCAGAAGCAATAATAGAGGAAATAATTAATGAAAATTTCCCATCTCTTATGAAAGACATAAAATTACAGATACAAGAAGCGCAGCGTACTCCAAACAGAAGAGATATGAAGAGGCCTACGCCAAGACACTTAATAATCAGATTATCAAATGTCAAAGACAAAGAGAGAATCCTGAAAGCAGCAAGAGAAAAGCGATCCATTACATACAAAGGTAGCTTTATAAGACTATGTGCGGATCTCTCAGCAGAAACCATGGAGGCAAGAAGGAAGTGGTGTGATATATTTAAGATACTGAAAGAGAAAAACCGCCAACCAAGAATCCTGTATCCAGCAAAGCTGTCCTTCAAATATGAGGGAGATCTCAAAATATTTTCTGACAAACAGACAATGAGAGACTTTGTGAACAAGACACCTGTCCTACAGGAAATACTAAAAGGAGCACTACAGGGTGATAGAAGACAGGAGTGCGTGGTTTGGAACACAATTTTGGGAGATGGTAGCACAACAATGTAAGTACACTGAACAAAGGTAACTATGAATACGGTTGAGAGAGGAAGGTGGGGAGCATGTGAGACACCACAAGAAAGGAGGAACGATAACGACTGGGACTGTGTAACTTGGTGAAATCTAGAGTATTCAACAATTGTGACAAAATGTACAAATATGTTCTTTTATGAGGGAGAACAAGCAAATGTCAACCTTGCAAGGTTTTAAAAATGGGGAGGCATTGGGGGAGGGATGCAATCAGCATAAACTAGAGACTGTAACTAATAGAGTCATTGTATTATGCTTCCTTTAGTGTAACAAAGGTGATATACCAAGGTGAATGCAGATAAGAGAGGGGGATAGGGGAGGCATGTTAGACACTTGACATTGGTGGTATTGTCTGATTCTTTATTCTACTTTGATTTAAGGTTATTTTTCCTTTTGCTGCTTCCTAGCTGTCATTTTTTTTTTCCTCTTTCTTTTGCCTCTCTACCTTCTTTGACTCTCCCTCCTGCCTTGTGGAAGAAATGTAGATGCTCTTATATAGATAGTGGTGAAGGTGGTGAACACATAAATGTATGACCATGCAGAAAACCATCGATTATTTACTTGGGATGGAATGCATGGTGAGTGAACAAAACCATATTAAAAAAAAAATGGGTTGATGACAAACCTCGAGGGCAATATACTGAGTGAAATAAGCCAGACACATTAGGACAATTATTACAGGGTCTCAGTGACAGGAACTAATTATAATATGTAAACTCATAGACATGAAATATAAGGTACCAAGATATAGGACGAGGCTTAAGAATGGGGAGTGGTTACTTAATATGAGGAGAATGCTGAATTAGGATGAACTCAAATGTTTGGAAATGAACAGGGGTGTTGGTAGCAAGATGTGAGAATAACTAACAGCGCCAAATGGTGTGTGAATGAGGTGGAAAGGGGACGCTCAGAGTCATGTATGTCACCAGAAGGAAAGTTGGAGGTCAAAAGATGGGAATGTATAACACTGAATCCTATGGTGGGCAATGTCCATGATCAACTGTACAAATACTAGAAATCACTTCCATGAACCAGAACAAATGTATGACAATACAATTAGAAGTTAATAATAGAGGGACATATAGGGAAGAACTATATACCTATTACAAACTATATACTACAGTTAGTAGTATTTCAACATTTTTTCATAAACAGTAACAAATGTACTATACCAATACTACGAGTCAACAATTGAGGGGGGTTGGTTAGGGATAGGGGAGGATTAGAGTTTCCTTTTCTTTTTTTCTTTTTTCATCTTTCACTTTATTTCTTGTCTGGAGTAATGAAAAGTTTCTAAAAATTGAACAAAAATTAAGTGTGATGGATGCACAGCTGTATGAGGGTACCCAGGGGCAAGTGATTGTACACTTTGGATCTTTGGATAATTGTATGGTATCTGAACAATCTCAATAAAAATGAAAAAAAAAAAAAAATCTAACAAGAGAGTATCTCTGATTTGTTTCCCATTGACTAGAAAAAACATCGTAACTCCTAGCTATAAATGTTTTTTGGCAAAGGAGTCATTTGCAAAATTTGGTTTATAAGAAAAGAGGTGATTACAATAAATCTTTATTAATAAACTCATACCAAACAAGTTACAATGTGATAAACAATTTCCAAACTTCTTAACCTAAAGAAATACATTGAAAATTAAAATCATTGATAATATCAAATAAGAGATTTATTTAAAAGTTCTGAATTCCCAGAAACTTTCTCTGATTGTTAAAAAGGAATATATTAGATGAATTTCATACCGTAAGGTTTTTCTTCTGTTACTCTCCCTGTAGAATCTAGTGTATCAGTAGCTTTTCCCAGTTCTCCAATGGCAATATACCTCTAAAGGAAAACAAATAAGGGAGAAAACTGTATGCATGTCCTGAAGTTCATACAGAATTTTGTTAATGCAACCAACTTGAAATAAAATGAAGGCAAAAATAAGACTGCAATTATTTGTTTATTTTTGATATGCAGGAAGCATAAATATAAATTGAGGAACATTCAGAAACTTCTGACACTAGCCAACATGAGACAAAAAAGTCTGATTCTATTGACAATTATGGATTATCAACATACTATTATTGCAAACAAATTTTCTAAAACCAGTTTTATAGTGGACAACTTTGTTTTTTAATGAAAATTTTCAAATATATCCATGAATCAACCCTTACAAAGCCATCACCAGATTCAACAATTTTGTCACACAATTAAAATTAATTTAAATAAAACAATTTATTACTTTTTATATGAAATAACAAAAATGCTAGTAAATAGACCATGCATTTAAACACAGCTAAATATGTAAAAAATCAGCAAAACTAGTATAGCAGAGGTAGTGTACTTAACTAATACTGTGTTTTCTTAATAAAGAGAAATACTTCTTAAGGTCTCTGAAAGGAAAAAAGCTAATTCTTAAGAATTGATCATTATTCATAACTGAAGATTTAGATCATACTTAGTCAAGTGAGGATTATCTTACTTCTCATCTCATGGCAGACTTACACAGTACATATTCTTTCTACTACTCTCTTTTGACCAAGTTAAAATTGTATTTAGAGCATCATATGAAGAGAACAAAAACTGCAAGGCATATAGGTCCTACTGAAAATAATCTGTATTTATGTGAGCATTTTTTTAGAGGAAGCTCAAAGTACTTTGCAAGTTCATTGTGCAAGTGAATAGAGACAAAATTGAGGAAAAAACATTAAAACTCCAAATTTCCATAAAAATGACATTTTATATCAGCCTAAATGCCCTTTGATGAAATCACCTTCACATTATAAAACTCAGATTTTTTTTTAACAAATACAATACAAGAGGGAATATTCTGATACATTTATTTGAATTATTATTATTTTTTATTTCATTAATACCGAGAAAAATTAGTTTCTGGTAACTAAACATTCAGTCTCATCACCTGAAATGCCCCATTCCTGCTTCTATATTTTAGAACAATCAACCTTGATTAACCATATAATGCAGGAGAAGTATAGCAGAGTGAATGTTAATAGCACTGGTTTAGATTCAAACTGGCTGGTTTGAATCCCAACTCCACCACAGTTGGTCAAGTAGTTCGTCTTTCCTGCAGAAGCCTCCTTTCCCTATCTTAAAATGGGATAGTAATAGTACTTCATAAGAAGAAGCAAAGAGCAAAGAGTTGAGAACAGTAGCTAACCCATGGTCAGCAATGGAAAACAATACTTTTATTGTTACTATTTTAAAAAAAAAGGATAAAGAATGATTCACAGTAACATTGGTTAAAATGACTCATCTGGTTACAGGAAATTCTTATAAGGAAGAGTAAAGCAACCAAATGCTTTCTCTGATTTTTGCCTTAACAGTCTGCCTAGTTGCATAAGAAAAACACAATGCAATCTTATCTACGGTGCCTTGAATGTATTTGCACTATTATGCTATGTACCAACCTTTAGTCAGGAACCTTAACATGCTTTCCAAGTATACAATGATCATTCTAGTCTCTGCACTCAGAGCCTAGCCTTAAGCTCTTCTCTAAAGATCACACCCTATTCATCTTTCAAAACCTCCTTGTCAATCCATCCCAACTCCCAAATCCAACCCCCACCCCCTGGCAAGTTTCTTACAGAAAAAAAATGATGGTCCATATCAAATCTAAATCAAATATTCATCCATTTACTAGCCATTATTTCGTTCACTCATATTTCCTGTGCACTATGAAGTATAATCTGCTCTCCTGGGTGCTTGGGGGTATACAAAGATACATACTAAAGAGTTCCCTGCCTCTAGAAGGTTAGAGTATAACAGAATAAGACATCAATAAAGACAACTACTACAGAGGGGAACGAGTGTCATGGTGCTAACAGACAACGATGTCTGTGAGAATCAACTCTCCCAACTCCCACGGCTTCTTCTCCTAAGTACCATACTGCTTGACGCATGATATTCATTGGTCCTTATCTTCCCAAATATTAAACTCTGTTGGCTCTATTGTTCTCCTACATTCCTTAATAGATGAAAACACAATAGCAACTTAATGAAAAGCTGTTGACAGTAATCTCTTCAGAACATGCTGGAGAAGTTCTGAAGTGTGCAATCTTCACATTTCACCATAGTGCATCTACCAAGCATCTACCAAGTCTCAAATCATTCCAAGTTCTGTGGCTATGCCGTATCTGGTTACATGCTGGATTCCTTTTAGGGGAAAAAATACTAAACTAGTAGTTCTCCAACTTTTTGGTTTCAGAACCCATATACACTTAAAATTATTGAGAAACCCCAAAATCTCTTTTTATATGGGTTTATCTGGCACTATTTACCATATTAGAAGTTAAAATTGAAAAATGTTTAAAATAACAATATATATGCACACATTTCATTAGCCATTAGAGAAATGTTATTGAACATTATGGAACCTCTGAAAAACTACATCGTACAAGTGTAAAACAGGCAAAACTATGAAAATAGTTTTGACTTCAATAGACTCCCTAAAAGAGCCTCAGGAATCCCTACAGGTTCCTGAACCATACTTTGTAAACCATTGATTTAAATCATAGCTGTTTCCTAAATTCCCTTGTCCAGGCATCTAGTAATAATTATTTTTCAATTGTAGTCAATGATCCACAAACCACTTGGAAAAACTTAACCTGAACAGTAAAGCCTCCTGCTGAAACAAGGCCTTGCCACCAAGAAGATACATGATAGAAGAAGAAAAAAGACATGGAAATGGATGCATACAACCCTACCCTTTCATTCTATAAGGTCTAAAAATACTTTACATTTGCATAAATTCTATACAAAGTCTGGGTTTTAGAGTTGTTTAGTCTCCAAGTTCTATGCCTAGGAATTGTAAATTCTATTAATGTATTCATTACAACATAAGTCCACTAAAAAAAAAAAAAAAAGGAAAAAAAAGGAAGTCCAATAGAATTTTTAAAGAATTTTCCGAGTTGTGTGCTCTTTGGGATTCATGGTTTCTCACCAATGTGACTTTATTCTCCTATTCACCTTTCTTTAAGCTCCCTGCACATCACAGCAGATGTCAAGCAGACAAATCTGCTTTAAAAGCAAATCAGAAACAAAATCAGAGGACTCATGCTCCCTAATTTCAAAACTTACTACAACGCTATAATAATCAAAATGGTGTGGTACTGGCATATGGACAGACATATAACCAATGGAATAAATTGAGAATTCAGAAGTAAACCTTCCACACCTAAGGTCACTTGATTTTTGATAAGGGTGCCAAGTCCACTCAGTGAGGAAAGAATAGTTTCTTCAAAAAATGGTGCTGAGAAAACTAGATATTCATATGCAAGAGTATGAAAGTAGACCCCTACTCACACCATATACAAATTTAACTCAAAATAGATCAATGGCCTAAAAATAAAAGCTAAAACTATAAAACTCTTAGAAGAAAACGTAAGCAAATATTTTCAGACTCTTATACTAGGCAATGAATTCTTAGACATTATACCAAAAAATGGGAGGAAAAGAAAGAAAAAAAAAAGATGTTGGACTTCATCAAAATAAAAACTTTCATGCATCAAAGGATACACGAAGGAAGCAAAAAGACAACCTAAAGAATGGGGGAAATTATTTGGAAACCATATAAATGATAAAGGTTTAAAATCCAGAATATATAAAAAACTGCTACAAATCAACAATAAAAAGACAAACAACCCAATTTAAAAACGTACAAAGAACTTGAATAGACATCTCTACAAAGAAGATAGACAAACAGCCAATAAGCACATGAAAAGATATTCAACATCATTAGCATCTAGGAAATGAAAATGAAATCCACACTGAGATATCACCTCACAGCCACTGGGATGACTATTATTAACAAAACAGAAAATAACAAGTGCCTGATGAGGATATGTGGAGAAATAGGGACCCTTGTACACTTCCACTGGGAATGTAAAATGGTGATGCTACTAAGGAAAATAGTTTTGTGCCTCCTCAGAAAGGTAAACATGGAATTCCCAAGCAACCCAGCAATTCCACTCTTAGGTATATATACCCCCAAAGAACTGAAAGCAGGGACTCAAATACTTGTACATCAATGTTCACAGGAGCATTATTCACAATAGCCAAAAGGTGGAAACAACCCAAGTGTCCCTCGATGGCTGAATGGATAAACAAAATGTGGTGTATACACACACACACAACAGGATACTATTCAATCATCAAAAGGAATTTAGTTCTGATATATTCTACAACATGGATGAACCTTGAAAACATGCTAAGTAAAAGAAGTCAGACACAAAAGGACAAGTACTGCATGATTCCATGTATCTGAAACATCTAGAATAAGCAAATTCATAGAGAAAGAAAGTAGAGTACAGATACCAGGGGTGGTGGCCGGGGGTGGGGGTGGGGGTGGAGAGTGGGGAATTATTGCTTAATGGGTAAAGAGTTTCTGTTTCGGGTGGTGAAAAAGCTTTAATAATGGAAGGTGGTGATGGTAGTACAACATTGTAAAAGTAATTAATGTCAATGAATTGGACAATCAAAATATATGTTACCATAATAAAAAACAATAATAAAAAAAGAGTAAATCTGCTTCTGTACTACTCAGGAGAAAAGAAAATGTTTGTCTTACAAAATTATGCATAATTGTTCCCATCTCAACTAGGCAACTGCTTTTTCTGAGGTTTGATTTTGAAGCTTGTGATTCCAAGTTTCAAAAGCAAGGAAACAATATAGGGATACTATTTAGAATGAGGAAGAACATTTTTAAAAACCTCCAAACCAATAACAGGTGGCTTTGAATGTCTTCATTAAAAAGCAACATCTCTTTACAGTTAGTATAAGCCCTTCAAACTTTTCCATATAGTACTAATAAAAACTACAAATAGGGGGAAGGAGATGTACAAATTGGACTTGGAAAAAACTGACTAAAAATGCTCAAATCTCAGAGTTGGCTAAGTTTCATAGGAACATTATTCAAGTCTCATTTTGGAGTCTGTATTGACTGGTTAACCTAAAAAATTACTATACTTAGGAAAAGTTACTGTCCTTTGAATACATTAATCCAGCATGGGAAACTTTTCATATCCTAATGATAATACTTATTCAATTTTTGGAGAGGATACAAAGTTGCTTTCTGAGGAAATGCTGGCTTTGCCTGCAGGTACCACTATGGCTGTACCTCCAGAAAGATGTGAGCGTAGCCTTCTATCTGGACAATGCTAGTTAGACTCTTCAAGTTTCACAAAAGCCATCAACTCTCATCTGGTTTGTAAAACATAAGTAACCAACTTTTTGGAAAATATATATAGAAAGACAGAAAGCTAATGAAGATAATACCCCCAAACCTCATCAAAGTCTGTTACTTCCAAGTGCAGCATCTGCTATCCAGCTTCTAGTGAATGGCTAGCTCAAAGAAAACTTAATTTTGGCAAATTAGTAGAGGGGCTATGCATCCATTGCCTTCTTCTAGATAATTTACATTCTATCTTTAAATCAAGTTAGGTCACAGGAACACATTAGCCTAACCTCAGAATTTTTACCTAATTTACATTTTACATAAAGCCACTTCTAGATCTGTTGTAAAATTATTTATGAGACCCATCTACTGTGTCACTCAATATCTCTTACATGAAGCTCTATGTAAGAAGTTTCTTTCTAACTTCAATGCCAAGAGGAACTCTGTCTCCCTTAAAGAACTGATATACTTCCTCTTTCTGTTGAGTGTCCTGTTTAGCCTAGCCCACAGGAAATCACAGACAGGGATGAAAGGAATAAAATTAACTGCATTCAAGATTCCCAGAACTTTCTTGGGTAAAAAAATCCACAGAACTTAAAGTTGAAGAGGCCTAGAACTCAGGAGAAACAGAGATTCATGGATAGGTAAAACATTAGGGAACAGTAATAACAGTATTTATTGACTACAATCTTTATACCAGGCATTGTACAGAAAACTGAGATGCTTTTTACACATACTATATACTTGACCCCAAAAGATCATGCAGTAGAAAGAAGACAACTCAAGAGAGACATTATCATTGGCAAAGCAAATCTTACTGGACAACAGGAGAAGAAGAGAATGAAGAACACAAAGAGAACCTCTTTTCTTTAATCATACCCTGATCTGAATGGGAAGGAAAACAAGAGTTGATGGTCTGAATAACCTCTGATCTTCACAGAATAGAAGCAAAATAATCTCATGGTCTAAAGATTTTATAACAAAGGTCAACATTCCACTTATTAATTGGTAGTGGCTGCATGAAGCACTATGTTGAAAGGGATTCTATGGATGTTTATTGGTTAAGCAGGAAAGAATGTAAGCATGTTCAATTAGCAATATTTCTAACTAAGACTGGTTGATGAGGGAAGGGTGTACTATGATACAGCTAGAGAATGAACATTGAATATCTGCCATCCCACAACTAAAAATTTCTACTCTTGAAGTAACTCTACCCTACTCCATACTACGTCTAATTTCTCTAGTAATGGTGTGATGCAAATAAAAACTCATGCACAGTGCTGAGGAGTGGAGTAAGAGTAAATGGTAGGTCCAACATCAGATCCAGATCCAGTTATGAGGCTGCAGTTATCAAATTTTTCCTAATGAAATAGAAGAAAAAATATCAAGAGGACATCATACCCAGGGAGGCAGGGAAAGATGGCAGCATAAGGAGGCATGGAATTTTGTTAGTCCTCTAGAGCAACTAGTAAATAGTCTGGAACAACTGTCTGGATGACATCCATGACTAGACACACATCATACACCAGTCTGAAATGAGTGAAAGGACCAAGACCACAGCATAGAACTGTAAGTAAAGCCCCCAAAACTGCAGAGGTGGTGCCCCTCCCCAACTGGCATGGCAGGCTGAGTTGGAACACTTCCCTGTGGGAATAAGAAGCAGTCTCTGCTAGAAGCAAGGCAAAGTAACTCAACCAAGCTCCAACTGTGGTTTCAATTAACAAATTTGAACTACTAAATACAAACTATGAGCATAGATAAATCTGGAGCAAGCAGGAAAGGAATCCTGAGGTCTCTCCCAGCAGAGAGGAGATGGAGATGACAGAAAATAATAATAACAATAAATAAATAAAAATGGAGGCTTTTGTAGACAGCTGAGCTGAGAATACTGGAAAAAAGCTGTGTCCCAAGAAAAGGGGCATACAGAACCAGGTACCAACTACGGCTCTTGACTAGAGAAATGGGGGGCTGGGGACTGGCTCTGAAAAGGGGATTCCTTCCTTTTTTCTTTTTTTTTCTCATTCTAAGTAGCCCATTAGAGAAACCCTCAGGCATTTTCAATTGTCAGCACTGATCCAGGCAAGGGTAGAGTTAAGATAATCAGAGAGACAAAAGAAGAAGTCAAGTAAAGGAGATATGTCCCTAAAGAGCTTATCTTAACCCTAAGAAAAGGGGGGTCAGGGCCCAGCTCAGGTGACTGCCCTCTTTCAGAGAATTCAAACCCCAGGACCTGGAGGTTACAAGAAAAAAAAAACAGAAACAGCTTAAGCTTGGCTTCTGACCACCCTTGTCCTGAGCAGGGACAGGGTCCTCTGAGAATTGAAGGCACCACACCTGTTTACGCAGTGGGGAGCTGCAGGCTGACAAGTGCACCTGCTGGGCAGAATAAGAAAAGCACAGATTCTAGAGGCCTCACAGGAAAGTCTGACAATCAGCTGGGACTCAACCTCAGGGAAACTTGATACTAATTATACCCTCCTCCTGAGGCCTGGGCCTGTCTGGTCTGGGAAAATCTGATTGGGGTAATCAAAGAAACCAGATGCCTAGACAACAAAAAATTATGAGTCACACTAGGAAAAACAAAGGTATGGCCCAAAGGAGCAAACTTATAAAACTTATAAAACAAACTTTATACCACAAATGAAGGAGTTGAAAAAACTAATTAAAGATGTTCAAACAAATACGCTAAATAAAATCAATGAGCTAAAGGAAAATGTGGCAAAAGTGATGAAAGATATAAAGAAGACACTGGGTGATGAAGAACTCGTAAGCTTGAAAAAACAAATGGCAGAACTTATGGGAATGAAAGGCACAATAGAAGAGATGAAAAACACATGGGAGACATACAACAGCAGATTTGAAGAGGCAGAAGAAAGGATTCATGAACTAGAGAACAGGACATCAGAAATCCTACACACAAAAGAACAGACAGGGAAACAGAAAAATATAGGCAGTGTCTCAGAGAACTGAATGACCACATAAAGCACATGAGTCCAGGAAGCGCAGTGCACCCCAAACATAACAAATCCGAACAAACCTAATCTAAGACACTTAACAATCAGGTGATCAAATGTCAAAGACAGAGAGAATTCTGAAAGCAGCAAGAGAAAAGCGATCCATCATATACAAGGGAAGCTCGATAAGACTATGTGCAAATTTCTCAGTGAAAACCATGGAGGCAAGAAGGCAGTGGTGTGATATAGTTAAGATAATGAAAGAGAAAAACTGCCAACCAAGAATTCTATATCTGGCAAAACTGTCCTTCAAAAATGAGGGAGAGTTTAAAATATTTTCAGACAAACAGACACTGAGAGACTCTGTGAACAAGATACCTGCTCTACAGGAAATACTAAAGGGAGCACTACAGGCAGATAACAAAAGACAAGAGAGAGAGAACACCAGAAGGAAAGACAGAAGATAAAGACAGGGACTGTATAACTTGGTGAAACCTGGATTGGTCAATGATGGTGATCAAATGTACTAATATAAGAAAGTTTTTACATGAGGGAGAACAAATGAATGTCAGCATTGCAAAGTGTTGAAAACTGGATGGTATAGGAAAAAAAAATACAATCAATGCAAACTAGAGTCTACAGTTAACAACATTGTAATATGTTTCCATTAATTGTGACAAAGGCAATATACCAAAGCTAAATGTCTGTAAGAGGGGGATATAAGGGAGTGGTATAGGATTTTTGGTGCTGTTGTTGTTGTATGAATTCTCACCGTATTTTATTTTAATTTTTTCTTCTATATTTCATATTTTTATTCTTTTTTTCTCCTCTTCCTCTTTTTTTGTGGTAGAAATGGAAATGTCCTCATATAGATTGTAGTGGTAAATGCATAACTATGTGATTATACTGGGAATCATTATTTATTTAGGATGGATTGTATAGTGTGTGAATAAAACTGTTTAAAAAATATACAGAGGGATACAATTCCTGGAGAAAATGTGGAGAGGGGGATGTACCTATTTACTGAAGAATGGTGTAGCCCATTCAGATGGCAGTGTGGTTGTGTCATAGGAAGCTAAATATGGGGTTGCCATATGGTCCTGCAACCCTGTTATTGGGTGTATACTTGGAGGAACTAAGAGTGGGCACAGGAGTGGCCATTTGTACACTGGTGTTTGTGGTGGCAGTAGTCACGATTTGCAATGGATGGAGGTGGCCTAAGGGTATATCAACTGAAAAACGGAATGGTGAACTGCAGCATATACATACAAGGGAATATTGAGCAGTGGCAAGAAGGAATGAAGTTGTGAGGCATGAAACTAGGTGAATGGAACTTTAGGACAGTATGTTGAGTGAAATAAGTCAGAAATGAAAAGACAAACATTGTAACCCCTCACTAATATGGACTCACAATAATGTGCAAACTCTGAGAATTTAATCTGGGAACATGGGTTATCCAGGGAAGGCTTATTGTAAAGGTTCCTAGACTTCAAGCTCTTACAGCAGTCTCATCTATTCATGAGTTGTAATGGTTATTTCTAAATTCTGAGAGGCTGAGCTGTTTGTGTGTGACCTGGTCGGTCCCTGGAAATTCAGATGTCTGTCTGGCACCTGAGACTAGGAGCCAGAGTTTAGCAGCTGTGAGTGTTGGCAATGTCCTATGAAGCAATGTTAAAAAGGATGAAAAGGAGATCAGACTTTGATTGGACATATGAATGAAAACTTGGTTGAGACTGGGGTAGATCACACTAAAGAGTAGAGGATTATATTGACTATGTTTTAAAACTTTGGCTTCTATGTGGGACCAAAGGAAGAGAAGTTTTTGGTGCAAAATCTATATTTTCTGGAGCACACTATATAATTTAACTTGTATGGTTAATAGGCTGAGCCCTCGATTTTGGGGCTTGCCCTTATTAAGCTTATTACTGCAAAGGAGAGGCTAAGCCTACTTGTAATTGTGCCTGGGAGTTATCCCCAGGGAACCTCTTTTGTTGCTCAGATGTGCCCTCTCTCTCTAAGCCAACTCGCAGGTAGACACACTGCCTTATCCCCAGTGTGGGATATGACTCCCAGGAGTATAGGTCTCCCTGACAACATGAGACCTGACTCCTGGGGAAGAGCCTGGACTCACATTGTAGAATTGAGAAAGACTTCTTAGACCAAAAGGGGGACAAGAAATGAAACAAAAGAAAGTTTCACTGGCTGACAGACTTCAAATGGAGTTGAGAGGTCATTCTGGAGGTTACTCTTATGCATTATATAGACATCCCTTTTTTGTTTTCAGTTTATTAGAATAGCCAGAAGGAAATATCTGAAACTGTTGAACTGCAATCTAGTATCATTAATTCTTAAAGATGAGTGTATAACTATATAGCTTATAAGGTGTGACCATGTGATTGTGAAAACCTTATGGCTCACACTCCCTTTAGCCAGTATATGGATAGATGAATAGAAAAATGGGGGGAAAAAAGTAAATGAATACTAGTGGGGGAGGAAAGGTATGGGATGTTTTGGGTGTTCTCTTTTACTTTTATTTTTATTCTTATTTTTACTTTTATTTTTATTTTTTGGAGTAATTAAAATGTTCAAAAATTGTGGTAATGAACAAAAAACTATATGATGATAGTGTGAGCAACTGTACACTTTGGATGATGTACAGTATGTGAATATATTTCAATAAAATTGCATTTAAAAAAGAGTACTACATACACAGAATTAAAGTTGTTGGATGAAATTTTTATTTTTTATACATGTATGTGTACACAGGGAAATGATGTAAAATGAACTTCTAACTATGGGTCTTGGTCAAAAAGTCTGAAAGCTACTGGGCAAGACGATCTCTAAAATTCTTTCCAGTGCTAAAAACAAAATCTATTTTTTTTTAATTTGCTAATAATTTTTAATTTCTTTTGATAAAAATGTAATTTTCAACATACCTAAAGGTAAACTTAAATGATTTCAATCCTTCTGCAAATACGTAATATAAAATTAAAAGTGTAAGAAATACAAATAGTTAAAAAGACAATATTCATTTTTGAAATGTGACGCTCCCAAGAACTAGGTTTCTGTAACAAGATACGCCTGGGATCTTCTATTTATGCTATAGAGTCATCCAAGGATCAATAATTTCACTGTATGACATTCAGCTTTCCTAGCTGAATACTAAAATGATACGTGACAAAATTTAAAACAAAGTCAATGATATATTTACATTTTCGGCCAACATATACCTGGAAATATACCTGGGATTCACAAGTAAAACCTTTCAACAGCATATAGCTTGTGTGTTTATGTTCTGAGAGGGAAGGGGTGGTTAATGAATATTCCAATGAACTGAACATATTTTATCTTTTAAAGAACAAATATGTCTTAATGTAAAATATCTTTATAAGAAATTTTGGAAAATACCAAATAATGTGAAAAAAGAAAATAAAAATCATCCCTAATCATATATCAATATAACCATTGCTTATATTTTGGAGTTAAGAAACAAATATCAAGCGACTGGCAAAAGCCTATATCATATATAGATTTTAAACTGTGTATATCAGTATTTAAGTACAGTGTATATATTTACTGTATAATAGTCAAAATTCTCCATTCTAACACAATTTATGTATTCTGTGACTTTTTAAAAAAAAAATTATTCTGTTAACATATATACAATCTAATATTTCCCCTTTTAATCATATTCAGATATATATTTCAGTGCTGTTAATTGTGTTCACAATGTTGTGCTGCCATCACACCATCCATTACCAAATATTCTGTGACTTTTTATCACCAACATTTTGAACATTGAAGAGCAAGCAATACTAAAATTTTTCAGTTTATCTACGGCATAAGATCCTTTCCAACTGAAAGACACAAGGTCTTCACAGCAGTGGATAACTAAAATGGGAGTGTCAAAGACAATATGCTCTCCAGTGCTTTTTATTTTTTAAAGAAAGCTTAGTTGGACTAATACCATTCAAAATGTGGTCCACAGACCAGCACTAGTCCACGACAAGATAAGTTCAGAAAATGAGGGTGTTTAGATACTCATTTTGCAATTTGACATTGCCAAAACACTTCTGTTATATTTTTAAAAAGTCATCAGTCTATGATGAATTGGAAAAACGTTTTAAATGGCATTTTACCTCAGACTTTTTAGAAGAAAAATTAGACAAAATTTGACCATTTTACCTACTATTTATAACCCATTTACAGGAAAAGATCTAGTTCAGGAACTTGTTGAAACTCTTCTCTATCTACTGGTACATTAGTCTCCTTTCCACAGGCATTTTCTTTGTCCCGAGTCCCAACCATTAATCTAGTTGCTAAACAGAATATAGATATTCTGATCTCTTTTAGAGCTGGAAGAGATGATCAAATCATTTTTCCTAAGGAAAAACTGAGAGGCCCACAAAAGTTAAACTCTTTGGCATCTTGACTTCTATTTTAATGCTCCTTCCAACATCCTCTTTCTCATGAGGGTTATTCACTGAATGCCTCAAGCAGTTCACAGGTTTATGCCTCTCCAATCCTCCTATCAATCCTATCAGATGCCTCAAAAAGGGATTTTTTTTTTTATTTAGCCAAGGCTACTCTCATAGATGAACAATATAATTTACCATATTAAAGAAGCCCACTTTTTTCTTTAACAAACAATTTGTAACCATTCAACAAATCATGAATTTTGTTGAAAACAGAATGGTTTAAAAATGGTACTGCTTCTATAAAAATTCCAAGGTTTAAAAAAATCTGCCAATAGAATTTATGGTCTTTAAGTCCTTTTCATCTAAGCAATATGATTACATGAAAAATTCTAAGTATATATTTTTCTAATTATGGGCATTACAGAGTTTTTGCTTCTAAAAGTCTAATATGTTTTTCAATTATGATTTCCAATTTATAGTCCCAATATTTAAAATCTCAAATATCAGGATTATAGACATTGTAATTAACAGTCAGGAATAGTGACACTCATTAATGCAAGTTATACAGTTCATTTTTTTTTAATTGATTTAAAATCTAACCCATAGGCGATTAAGAAAAACCTTAAAGAAAAAATAAAAACAGAACTATTTCAGTGTTCTTACCTTAGACCCTGACAACATACTGGTCAACATTTTTGTTCCCCTTCCAATTCCAACCACTACAAATCAAAGAAAGAAATATCATGACACTCTATTCTGAAGTCTGGGTTTTAAAAATATCTTTATTTTTTGGTCATAATTTCCTGGCATACATAGCATGAAGTTGGAAAAGGCATATTGTTAGCATAATTTGAGGGCTCCTATTACTCTAATCAGTTGAACTTGTCACATAACTAAGAAATTTTGAAGAGTGAAAAAGGGGAGACTATTTTCTTTTTCATTCTCAGTGTGTTAATAAACATGGTAGACACCTCAACCCAGCCAATTAGATAACAATAAATTTTAGAACAATCTCAAAAAACTAACTGGGATTTTATATGGGCATCAGTGCAAAACACATGCTACAATTAACCATGTTCAAATGTCTGATATGAAGTCTTTTGACAGACTTCATTATCAAACAAAGCAAAAGCCATCATCATAGCTAATGAACCATGACAAGTTCATTAGTGCCTGGCAATATACAATTAAGAAAATAGAAACATAACAAATTGACCTAACACAAAAAAGAATTTGGGGAAAAATGAAAGCCTGGAGAACTTATGCTAAGATAAACCAAACAAAGTACAAAAATAGCCCACTTATCTCTTCAATTTCAAAAATTACTTATTCCTTACAACAACACATTGCACTAAGTAAGTCTGAGAGGATTTAATAATTTCTTCACTTAATAGCAGGCAAAATTTTGTAAACATTGAGGTATCTATCATCAACAGATACAGTTGTGTATTATAAGAAAAAAGAACACAATATTACCAACACAATTCAGAATCACAAGAAACAAGGAGAAATGATTGGCCAGCTGAAAGAATTATCAATATTTATAACAGCCACCGTTCAGTGAGTTTGTCATGTTATCAGGTTCCACTCTAATGCTCTCTGTTCACTATCTCATTTACTTCTTATAACAACCTTAAAAGGTAATACAATTATTATCCCAATTTTATAGGTGAGGAAACTGAAGCACAGAGAGAAGAACTTTGCCCAGCATCTCACAACTAGTATATGGTGGAGTAAAATCCAAACCAGACAGTCTAATAGCAACCCTCTTTCTTTCCATTTCCCCTGCCACCAGCTTAAACCAGGTTATCATCACCTTGTTTCTGAAACGCTGCAAACAAGACTGCACTATGTCCCATCACTTCCTCTTCCAATTCACACTATTTTATGACTATTTCTAAAATCCTATTTTGCATACAACAAAGTCCCTCAACAACCCTCTATAGTCCCAATGCCTAAAGTACCAACTCCTTAATAAAGTATTCAAAGTTCAACCTTCAAAGCCAGTTCAAATCCCAACTCCTTCATAAAGTCTACCCAAACCCCCTCTAAACTGCTAGGATACTTATTTATCTTGATCCTTTATTTCTCAATAGTCTTATTAATTCAAGACTAAAATCATGAACTGTTAACCCTCAGTGTCCTCTGTAGAGCACAATGCCCTACAAATGACAGGACTTATTGATGTTGCTGCTTATGAGGCAGAAAACTTAGCATAGTAACATAACAAAGATTCAATGCAAAATTATTCCATTCAAATGAATCCCCCAGTCATTATTTCTTGAGCAGCTACTATGTGCACAGGTCCAAGAGGAATACATTTAATGGGACAACAAGGAAGCCTGAGACATGTTTCCTGAGTTTGAAAGAGCTTGTACTCTTACAAGGAAAATAAAAGACAGACACAGGGAAATCCAAGTGCTCAAAAAAAATGCTGACTGAATTAGTGAGTCAATAATGCTAATAACATAAACTAGTACATGTTTAAGAGTCAAAATGAACAGAAGGAAAATAAGCGCTATGGGATGTCAAAGGAAGTAGCACTCGAAATATCTAGATGCCAGAGAATGCTTCATTCGAGCATTCAAAAAGTTTGAGTTAGGCCTTGAAGGATGTATAGGATTTGATGACATGACACAGGGAGAAGCATGTTCTAAAGAAGAAACAAACTGCACATATTCTCAGACCCAAGGAAGAGTACAGTGAGTTTATCGACCCGAGTGCAGAGAAGCTCAACAGCAGTATGATGCCTCTAACAGACATGCCCCCAACGATATGAACTGAGATGCTTCCGTACGCTGCCCCCCCACAGAAGCTTTGAACAACCAGAAAAAAATGGCAGAAACCTCCTTCTCAAAGCTCCAGAACACAGTTAAAGGTTTGCAGTAACAGGGTAAGTGCCAAATCAAGAAAAAGGATACTAAAAAGCAGTGGGATTATATAGCAAAAATAGTACCTATTGCAACACTATGGACTATAGTTAACAGTAATATTTTAATATTCTTTCATCAACAGTAAGAAATGTACCACACCAATACTATGAGCCAATAATGGGGGGAATAGGAGGGGATAAGGGGTATGGAAAGATTTGGGTTTTCTTTTTTATTTTTATTTCTTTTCTGGAGCAATGAAAATGTTCTTAAACTGATCATGTGGATGCATGCACAAGTGTGTGAGGATATTATGAGCAAGCAACTATATACTTCAGATGCTTTGTATGGTGTGTGACTGTATCTCTATAAAACTGCATTTTAAAAAAAAAGCAGTGGGATCTCACGGTGCCCTGGCTGGTCCCTCCTCCACCCCTCATCAGCTCAGCACAGAGCCAGCCCACACTCCCAGTGCGGATCCCTGGTCTAGATCCGGAGGTAGTAGAGTAACCCTCATATGCATACTAGGAGCATGTATGTCTGGCCCAACCTGTCTGATGGTGGCCTGAGGAATTCACTGTCTCAGAATTTGCCCTGCATGTAGAAGGCAGCTCACAGAGTTTTCCTGCAGAATGCCCGGGAGAGCAGTCAAGTCGTGCTGCCTGAGACAAAGGACTGATGGCTATAGGACATACAGCACAATGCCCAGAACCATGAGGAAACTGTATCTTAGGAGAGAGAACATTCCTATCTACTTACCAGGGAATTCCCAGGGCCAAAGAGACATGCCCAAGACAAGAATCATGCACAGAGAGGATCAAGGAAGTCCCTACTCTTTGGTCTGGAGCTCTTCTCTAAATTCATTGTACGGATAACCCCTGAAGGAGTACTGACCCACAGGTCAATCTGAAAACACTGGGAAAGGTATTTTTCTTTTTTCCTTCTTTTTCATTTGTTAGCTCCTGGCATTCAAGGAAAGCTATGTTATAACACTAGTGGATACAAGCTTAAGGAACAGATGCCTCAGAGTCTAAATTCCAGTGATAACACATTAAAATATCAAAATGTCCAGGTTTCAACAAAAGATTACAAAACATACAAAGAAACAGGAAAGGAGATTAAAGAATTAGAAACCATCATTGAGGAAGACCAGATCTGGGACATTCCAGACAAAAAAAAGGTTCTAAACATGCTCAAAAAGCTAAAGGAAAACATGGACAAGAAACTAAAGGAAATCAGGAAAATAACAGATGAACACAAACAGAATATCAATAGAGAGATGGAAGTTATGAAAAGGAACAAACAGAACTGATGATCACAGTGACAGAAATTAAAAATTCTCTAGAGGGGTACAACAGCAGATGGGAGCTGGCAGAAGAAAGAATCAGTGAACCTGAAGATGAGACAACTGAAATTCAGTCTGAGAAGCAGAAGGAAGAAAGAATGAAGAAAAGTGAACAGAGCCTGAAGAACTACCAGTCTACCAATGTATGCGATATGCGAGGACCAGAGAGAAAAAAAAGAGGAAGGGGTAGAGGGAATATTCAAAGAAATATTGGATGAAAATTTCCCAAATTTAACAAAAGACATAAATATACACATTCAAGACACTAAACAAACTCCAAACAGGATAAACCCCAAACAGACTCTCACTACAGCATATAATAATCAATATGTCAAGTGCCAAAGATGAAGAGAGAATTCTGAAAGCTGCAAGGGAATAGCAACATGTCCCATAAAAGGAAGCCTCGATAAGATTATGTTCCAATCTCTTACTGAAACCAAGGAGGCAAGAAGACAGTGGGATGTCATATTTAAGTAAGGATAGAAAAAAATTGCCAACCAAGAATTCTATATCCAGAAAAACTGCCTTTCAAAAATGAGGGAGGAATAAAGACATTGCCAGATAAACAAAAGCTGAGGAATTCTGTCATCATTAGACTGGCCCTACAAGAGATGTTAAAGAGAGTTCTGCAAGGTGAAAGAAAGGACAATAGATGGAAGCCACATGAAGAAATAAAGATTACTGGTAAGAGTAACAACATGGGTAAATATAAATGCCACTACTATCATGTTTTTGGTTTGTAACTCCATTTTTACTTCCCACAGGATCTAAAAGGCAAATGCATAAAATGTAATAATTCATCAATGGGTTTGGATTCATAATGTATAAATGTATTTTATAACAAGAAGTACATAAAGGTGGGGAGCTGGTGGGGTATAGGAACATAGTTTGTATATATTATCGAAGTTAAGTTGGTATCAAATCAAACGAGATTGTTATAGATTTAGGATGTTAAATTTAAGCACATAGTAACTACAAAGAAAATATCAGAGACTATTCACATTTGTAAAGACAGCAATTAGAATGCAGGATGGCAGGGACACAGGGCAGGGGGAATGGGAAGTTAATAATAGGTGTAGGCAGAAATGTTGTTATATTAGGTTATTTTCTTGGGGTAGAGTAGGAACATGTTGGAAGTAAAGCAGTTATTTTAGGTTAGTTGTCTTTTTCTTACTCCCTTGTTATGTTAGGGTTTGTCTGAAATGTTTTTTTACTGTACGTTTTTAAAAATTTTTTTTGGATATAGTTAAAAAAAAAAAAAAGAGTTAAGTTAAAAAAAAAAAAAAAGAAAAAAATATGCAGAGCCCCCTTGATGAACTGGTGGAGAATTCAGGGCTGTTGGGCTTCCCCACCTCGATAGTTGCTGATGTGCTCACAGACATAGGGGACTGGTGGTTTGATGGCCTGAACTCTCTACCATGGGATTTGCCCTTGGCAAGACTGTTGCTGCAAAGGAGAGGGTAGGCCTGCCTATAATTGTGCCTAAGAGCCTCCTCCCGAATGCCTCTTTGTTGCTCAGATGTGGCCCTCTCTCTCTAGCTAAGCCAACTTGGCAGGTGAAATCACTGCCCTCTCCGCTACGTGGGATCTGACACCCGGGGTGTAAATACCCCTGGCAACGTGGAATATGATTCCCAGGGAGGAATCTAGACCCAGCACTGTGGGATAGAGAACATCTTCTTGACCAAAAGGGGGATGTGAAAGGAAATGAAATTATTTTCAGTGACTGAGAGATTCCAAAAGGAGCCGAGAGGTCACTCTGGTAGACACTTTTACACACAATATAGACAACCCTTTTTAGGTTCTAATGAGTTGGACTAGCTAGCAGTAAATACCTGAAACAATCAAACTACAACCCAGAACCCTTGAATCTTTAAGACAATTGTATAAAAATGTAGCTTATGAGGGGTGAAAAGGGGATTGGAAAAGCCATATGGACCACACTCCCCTTTGTCCAGTGTATAGATGAATGAGTAGAAAAATTGGGGCAAAAAAAAAAAAAAGCACCCAGTGTTCTTTTTTACTTTAATTGTTCTTTTTCACTTTAATTTTTATTCTTATTATTTTTGTGTGTGTGGTAATGAAAATGTTCAAACATTAATTTTGGTGATGAACGCACAACTATACAATGGTACTGTGAACAACTGAATGTATGCTTTGTATGACTTCATGGTACGTGAATATATCTCAATAAAAATGAATTTAAAAAAATACTAGATGAAGCATTAATATGTGCCAGTAATCTCAGAAACATTATGACTGCATGTTCTAGTGGAGCACAGTACCTTAACCAAAAGGAATAAAAATAAATAAATAAAAATAACAGGTGTAAGCTTTCTGTTTGGGAAGATGGTAAAGTTTTAATGATGGAAGGTAGTGAAGTGGTGAAAGTGGTGATTAATCCCACTGAATGGTATGCTTGGGAGTGGCTGAGATCAGAAAATGCTGTATAAATGTTCCCACAATTAAATAAGAAAAAGAAAGAACAACAAAAGAAACAATGACAATTAATTGCAATACATGATCCTGGATGGGATCTACGAAGGAAGGAGAAAAGGGTCAAAGGAACACTACTAGAACAGGAGAAAATTGGAACATAGACTTTAAGCTTTATATCAATGTTAAATTTCTTGAACTTGATAACTGCACTTAAGATGGTTATATAAGTGAATATACTGAAAATACATGTGGTAATATTAAGTATTCATGAAGCATGATAAACAACCTATACTCAAGTGCTCAGAAAATGGATTGATTGATAAAAAAATAGACTGATAGATGAATGAATGGATGGATGGATAGATGGATGGATGGATAGACAGCTATGGATAGATAGATGGACAGAGAAATGACACATGAGGCAAAATGTTAAAACTGGTCAATCTTGGTATCTAGGGAAGGTAGGGGTATGCTGGAATTCTTGGTATGGGGTGGTTGTTATTTTTTGTAACTGTCGTGTAAGTTTGAAAGTATTTTCAAAATAAAAGGACAAAAAAAGCCACCTGACATGTTTGTCTTTATCCTGTTTGAAATGATGAACTGGTAATGGTTTCTAAGTTAGTTAAGTGACCCAGAATGACAGAATTTAAAACAAAAGAGCAACTTAGATAATTTAACCCTTTCATATTATAGCCAAGGAAACCAAGGTCTTTTGAAATTAAATGGTTAGTAAAGTAGTATTTTAGGAAGACTGATCCAGAAATAGTATGTAAAAAGGATTATCTGGAGTTGGGACCCAGCCAACCAGCGGTTTTTTCATTCAAGGGATAGCCTCCTTGACAGAATTTTACTCAACTTTTTCCACATTCAATCATTCACAATTTGTTAAGAAGTTATAGTGTATGTACAGAAATAAATAAGACCTGGTTCCAGCCTTCAATGAATTAAAATCTAATAGGGAGGAGAAACTAAGATGGCAGCTAGGTGAGACAGGGCAAAAAAACACCTCTGTGAAAAACACTAGATAAAAACCAGAAAGTGACCCAGAATACCGTTTACAGCAATGTGCCAGCTGAACAAGGTCTGCTAGTACCACAGGGGCTGTATACTTGGTGAAACCGGGAGTCTGCATTCTGAAACGAGTAAGATGGCTGGAAGACCCGCAGCCGCAAGGCGGTGTGGGGAAGCCAGGGGTTGGCGTTTGGAGACCAACTGGTTCTTTTAAAAAGGGAAAAACCCAGGAGCGGCTGCAGTTGTGACAGTGGGAACCACGCAGTAAAACACAGCAAGAGGGGGCTGGGCCAGCCTCTCGGTGTCTGGCCTGAAGGATAGCCCACTGCAGATACCATCAGGGCTGGGGGAGCGGAGGGGAGAGCCAGAAGCAGAAAGAAACCCCGCGGCTAGCAGCTGGCTCCCTGGAGGGCTGGATAAACTCCTGCCCAGGGCCGTGCCCACAGCCCAGGGCCCCGCCAGTTGTCCCGGAGCTGGGAAGGAGGAACTGTGCGAGGAGTGGGAATTGAGACGCCCCGTTCGGCCATCTTTGCATCAGGCTGAGAGAGCCCCTGCATGGCCCGGCGGCCCGGGGCTTCCCTTGAGGGACGGCGCACACTGGTGACGTAGCACGGCATTCCCTCGGCAGAGGTCCTGGAGGATCGTGGCTGGGAGGGGGGGGGCCCGCTCAGAGAACCCAGGGGCGCTACGCCAAGTCCGGTGGTTTGTGGGACAGCGAGAGAGAGGGTCTGGGGCTGAACTGAAATGAAGGCTTAGACTCCTGCGGTGGCCTTGAATCTCCGGGAACCTGGGGGGTTTGAATATTAAAGCTGCCCTTCCTCCCTGGCCACCTGGACACATGCCCCACATTCAGGGCAGACGGCTCCAGCAACACACCCAAACTGAGTTCTTCACCTGAACCCCACAAGAATCATTTCCCCACACACCGCGGGGACAAGGTTGAGAACTGACTTGAGGGGTATAGGTGACTCACAGATGCCGTATGCTGGTTAGTTACAGAAAGTGTATGCCACCAAACTGTTTCTGAAAAATTAGATTGGTATTTTTTTTTACAACTTGAAAGAATCCTATCAAGCAAAGCAAATGCCAAGAGGCCAAAAACAACAGAAAATCTTAATGGATATGATAAAACCAGACGATATGGAGAATCCAATTCCAAACACCCAAACCAAAATATCGGAAGAGACACAGTACTTGGCACAATTAATCAAAGAACTACAATCGAGGAACGAAAACATGGCAAAGGAGTTAAAGGACATCAAGAAGACCATGGCCCAAGATATAAGCAACATAAAGAAGATCCTAGAAGAGCATGAAGAAGTCATTGCAAGAGTAAATAAAAAAACAGAAGATCTTATGGAAATAAAAGAAACTGTTGGCCAAATTAAAAAGACTCTGGATATTCACAATACAAAACTACAGGAAGTTGAACAACGTCTCAGTGTCCTAGAAGTCCACAGAACAGAAAATGAAAGAACAAAAGAAAGAATGGAGAAAAAAATTGAAAAAATCGAAATGGATCTCAGGGATATGATAGATAAAATGAAACATCCAAACTTAAGACTCATTAGTGTCCCAGAAGGGGAAGAGAAGGGTAAAGGTCTAGAAAGAGTATTCAAAGAAATTGTTGGGGAAAACTTCCCCAACCTTCTACACAATATAAATACACAAAGCATAAATTCCCAGCAAACTCCAAATAGAATAAATCCAAATAAACCCACCTCAAGACATATTCTGATCAGAGAAGGAGCAAGTTCTGCAAGCAGCAAGAGAAAAGCAATTCACCACATGCAAAGGAAACAACATAAGACTAAGTTGTGACTACTCAGTGGCCACCGTGGAGGCAAGAAGGAAGTGGGATGACATATTTAAAATTCTGAGAGACAAAAATTTCCAACCAAGAATACTTTATCCAGCAAAACTCTCCTTCAAATTTGAGGGAGAGCTTAAATTTTTCACAAACAACTGCTGAGAGACTTTGCCAATTAAAAGACCTGCCCTACTTCAGATACTAAAGAGAGCCCTACCAACAAAGAAACAAAGAAAGGAGAGAGAGACAAAGAGAATTTTAACAGATACATATAGAACCTTACATCCCAAATCACCAGGACAGTCATTTTTCTCCAGTGATCACAGATCTTTCTCCAGAAGGGACCATAAGGTGGGACATAAAACAAGCCTCAATAAATTAAAAAAAAACAAAATCACTATACTCAAAGCACATTCTCCAACCACAATGGAATACAAATAGAAGTCAATAATTTTTGAATTGTAACTCCACTATTTACTTCCTACATGATATAAAATACACAAACTCTAATGACAAATCAGTGGTTTTGAACTCAATGTAAAATATGTAATTTTAGACAACTATATAAAGGTGGGGGAATGGAGGAGTATAGGCACATAGTTTATATGTCCCATTGAAGTGAAGGTGGTATCAAAGAAAAACAAGATTGTTATGGATTTAAGAGGTTAATTTTAAGCCCCACAGTAAACACAAAGAAATTATCAGAGAATATCACCATAGAGATGAAAAGTAGAGTATGGGTTAAGAGAAATGGGGGAAGGGGCAATGGGGAGTTAAGAAATGAGTGTAGGGTTGCTGTTTGAGGTGAAGGGAAATTTCTAGTAATGGATGGTGGGAAAGAGCATTACAACATTCTAAAGATGATTAATCCCACTAATGGGATGCTAGGGAGGGGGTGGAATGGGAAGATTTAGGCTGTATATATGTTTCCACAATTGAAAAAAAAAAAAGACAGTCTAAATAGCTGACAATTGAATGCCAGGATGAACCTGGATGGGATTGGAGGATGGAAAACAGGAGGCTCAAAGGGACATAATTGAGACATAAGGAAAAGGAAATATAGAATGTAAGCTTTGTATCATTGTTGAATCTCTTGTACTTCTTAGCTGCGCTTAATGGGATTGCATAAAAGAATGTTCTTGTTCATGGGAAGTGTATATGTGAATTATAGTGTTTGTTCAAGGTTGTGTGCAGCTAGCTCTCATATGTTCAGAAGACAGAGCAATAGATGATGGATGATAGGGAGGGAGGGAGGGAGGGAAAGAAATAGCGATGTGACAGCATGTTAAAGTTGGTGGATTGAGTTATCGGGGGAGGGGGGTCAGGGTATCATGGAGTTCTGTGTATGGGGTTAGTATTGTTTTTGCAACTGTTCCTACAACTTTGAATTTATTTCAAAATAAAAAAAAAATAAAATAAAATAAAATAAAAATCTAATAGGGAGAAAGATGTTAACAAAAACTAAGAAAACAGCATGAAGGCAGTTTTACATTAGTGGTATAAAAACTGGAGAGTAGGTGGGTTTCATTCATAGGTGAAGGCATGTCAGCTTAACCTAGAAAGGTCAATAGGATATCTACAACTGAAGAAGAGGGCAGAAATGGACACTTTATATGAAAAGAAAAGCATGAGCTTTAAAGACACAAAGTTTTGAAAAAGTGTGGAAAATTTAGAGAATGAATGAAAAGCAGGGTTTTCCAAGCACTCTTGCAAAACTGCTTCTCTCTATCCCAAATTTTCTGTGCTCATTAAAATGCTATTTTCTGCAGAAAACCCACTATCTCTCAACCTACCCAAACGTCAATTATTCTATTATCAAATCATATGGATAGAATTTCCTTATGATGAGAACTACTTTAGGGAAAGCAAGGGCATATACATGCAATTCCAAAGCTTTCTGTGGTTGGAAGTTTCCACGACCATTTATCTGATTCTGTAATACCCTTCCAATCATCATAAAAGTCCTGTATCTTTCCATTTCTAGGAATCTATCCTAAAAATCCAAGGAAAAAATTTTATTTATAAAGATGTTCCTCACACAATTATTTCTACTTAAAAAACTATAGTAATAACCTCAATCATCTCAAATAGAGGAATAGTTAAATAAATAGCATTTTACCCATAGGATAGCACATTATGCAGCCATTAAAAATGTTTACAATGAGTTTTTTTTAACATGAAAAATAGTTATGTTATAATGTTAAGTAAAAAAAAAACAAGTATAAAATTGTACATATAGTAAAATAGAGCTCAGCTTATAAAATGCGCATCGATAAAAGACTAGGAGAAAATATAGCAAAAATGTTAAAAGTGATTGCTCTTAGAAGGTAGAAAATTGGGTAATTTTGATTTTCATCTTCATTTTTCTCTATATTTTTTAAAATTTCTCCACTGTGCTTTTATAATCTTAAAGTTAAAAAAAAAAGTGGTATATAGAAATTTAGTTTTCACTTTAAGTGATTTAAAAGAATGTACTCATTTCCTACTGCTGCTGTAATAATTTAACACAAACTTAGTGACTTAAAACAACACAGACTTATTATCTTAAAGTTTTGAAGGTCAAAAATCCAAAATGGATCTCAATCAGCTAAAATCAAGACGTTAACAGGGCTTCTTTCATTTCTGGAGACAGACAGAATCAGATTCTTTGCCTTTTTCAGCTTCCAGAGGTTGCCTATGTCCTTTGGCTCCTGGCCCCCACCCATCTTCAATGCTAGCAATCAAGTTACTCCAGCCTCTTCTTCCATCCTCACGTCTCTTTGTCTAAATCTCTCCTCTGCCTCATGCTTCCACTTTTAAAGACCCCTGTGTTTACACTGGACCCACCAAGACATTCCAGAAGATCTCTTTATCATAAAGTCAGTGGATTAGCAACCTTAATTCCATATACAACTTTAATTCTCCCTTGCTGTGTAACACAACATATTCACAGGTTCTGGAGATTACAATGTGCATGTCTTTTTTTTGGGGGGGGGGGGCACCATTCTGGCTTTTGAGAATTTTCCAGGTTCTCTTGTAATTATGTTATAGAACTATAAACCTGAATTTCAGATTATAATCTTAATTTACCAGCTAAATTTCTAAATCTACACCATTAATATTACAAAGAAAACACAGCAAAAACGTATAAAATGTTGATGTTGAAAGTATATTTTTTTCACACAGATCCAGCTTTTTTAAAAAGGATCTTGTCACAGTCTTCAGAACCACTTAGAAAACAAATATCCCTTATTTGTGGCTAACCACCTACATTTTTTTCTTTTTACTTTTACTTCATCAGAAACCATGGGCATTAGAAGAAAAATTAATTAATTTGACATATGAACATGTTACACCATCATAGAAGTCTGTGTGATCAATCATAAATTAAGGCTCTATGCCGATTTGGATATATTATGTCCACCAGAACAGCCATATTCTTTAATGCAATCTTGTGGGGGCAGACTGATTAGTCTGATGATTAGCGTAGAGTCTCTGATTAAATTATTTCCATGAAGTATGGCCCCGCCCATTCAGGGTGGGTCTTGATTAGTTCACTAAAATACTTACGAGAAGCTAAGTGCCGACACTTACGCTGACACTTACACTGATGCTGACGCTTGGAGATGCTTGGAAAGGAGGACAGAAGGAGGTCTGGAAATGCTAACCTAAGAGATGAAGCCAAGTTTGCCCCAGAGAAGCCTAAGTGAGGACCCCCAGATGCTTAGAGAGAAATGCCCCTGGAAGAAAGAAGCAAGGACACAGAGGAGCTGAGAGGGAGGAGAGAAGAACAGACGCCCAGAGACATTTTGGAGAAAGCCATTTTGAAACACAACCCAGGAGCAGAGGACCAGTAGATGCCAGCCACGTGCCTTCCCAGCTGACAGAGGTGTTCCGGACGCCATCGGCCATTCTTCAATGAAGGTACCTCTTGTTGATGCCTTAATTTTGATACTCTTATGGCCTTAAGACTGTGAATTTTTAAATTAATCCCCTTTATAACAGGCAATCCATTTCTGGTATTTTCCATAACAGCAGCATTAGCAAACTTGAACAGGCTCCAAATGGAAATTTTTTTTTTCCAAAAGAATATCTCCACAAGGACAAATTTCAGCCAAATGCCAACCCTTCATAACTAAAAAGGCGGCTTCAACAGGATCCTTTAGGCTAGGGTGAAAAATAAATTTGATTTCATTCACTATCCTCAATGTCAACCATTGTTCTGAAAATCAGTGAGGAACAACCCACCATAAATGAAAAACAATGGGCCCATTCACAAGTCAGCAGCATAACTTATCCTCTCTGCCTTTGTATTTATGGTATTGTTGCCTTGGAAAACAGTAAGAATAGAACAGTTATGACACATAGACCTCAACTGAAGGGCAACTCTGACTGGTAGAAGCTACCTGGAGTACTGCGTTCAGAGTGCTGTGACAGTGGGTTCAAATCCTGGCTTTGCCACTCACTACCTTATGACAAAGGATCTTCATTTCTCCTCTGTAAAATTGGGATATACTTACCTCATAGGTTTATAATAAGGATTAAAGTATATAGTTTATGATGTCCTCAGCCAAGGACCTTATGCATAGTAGTACACAATAAATGGTTATCATTAGTTATTGTAAGGAACAATAACTTTGGTGTGGGAATTTGCCTATTCAAGTCTTCTAATTGAGAAAAATGTATTTCATTATGATTTGTTTCTATTTTAATCTCAATTAAAGATACTCTTGCTGACATGAATTAGATAATTTATAATTTTAGAAAATGCAAGATCATACATTGTTTCTAATTTTTTTGGAAAAGATCATTTTCTTCACCAAAATTATCATTTGCTTTTAAATAAACATTGATTCCATTCCTTAGCATTACTTAGCACTGGAAAGCTTAGATCAGGGTTTGTTTTTATCGTTTGTTTGTATCTAATTTTAGCTCTAATAAAATGGATTGGATACTGTAGCACAGTATTTTACAAACCATAAGTCACATCCCATTAGTGCATCATGAAATCAATTTAATGGGTTATAATCCACACTTAAATGAAATAGGTTTATTTGGTGTTGAAAATGTTTTGGAACGAAATAGAGGTATGTAGTTGTATAACATTGTGAATGTAG
Organism: Choloepus didactylus; assembly: GCF_015220235.1. Lineage (NCBI taxonomy): Eukaryota > Metazoa > Chordata > Mammalia > Pilosa > Megalonychidae > Choloepus > Choloepus didactylus. Next base: position 18,723,257 of record NC_051321.1, read on the forward strand.
TAAATGCCACTGAATTGTTCACTTTAAAACAGTGAATTTCATGCCATGTGAATTTTACCTCAATATTTAAAAAAAAAGAACAGAATATAAAACACCAGAGGACATTGCATGTAGAAAGGTAAGTACTGTTCCACAGAAGTTTGTTTCTGGAGTGGGGGAGTATAGATGGGGAATCCGAATGAATGTTACTTCTGTGACTATGGATGCAGTTACAAAAAATTTTAGAAAATATACCCTAGCATGTGTATACATATGTTAGTCCTAAGTAGACTGAAAACAGCAAGGCTTTGGCCAATCTTATTTGTTTTTAACCAGTATTTCTTTCTGATATTAAGTGACAGTTACATTAAACTTCCATTCATATCTCTTACCCAGAACTCCTCTGGCTGCACTGTCAAGGGTCCCTCCATGACCAATTTTCAAAGTCTGCTTTTTCCTCTTAGTCCATTCGGTAGAAGATATTCCAGCTTCTATGAAAGTAGTTATGATTTAAAAAAAAAAAAGGTAATTACCAAGACAAATAGAGTAGATTCTCCAGAAGTATAAAGGGGGAGATGAATTATCAAAAAAATAAAAAGTATTATACAAGCTTGTCATATGAAGACTGTGATAACACCACTAGCAAAATACATTTAAAAATGTATAAACTGTCCCTAAATTACAAAGGAATGGTATCCCAAAATTAGTTTAGTTATCTAGAAACCGGAATTCATTTTCTAAGAAACAAACATTTTTAGAAGTAGGTAAATGCCCAGGCTAACAGACAAAAATGTAGTGAAGACCTGATTACTGGTGCACTATTAGACAGAGAATGCTGAAAAGATGCTAAATTTTGATACGGGCAGGTAGTTTTAAAAAGTGCTCAATTCCATTTACTACATCTCTTCTTCTGTTTCCTGGAAGTTCTTTCCTGGTTCTCCAAGGTACCTAAAAGATGGAAGTACATCTCATGCAGGGCGTACTTCTAAGTATATTAAGTGCCCAAACTACCCACATTCATGGTCTCCCTCTCCTAATCAAAACTTAACTCTTTAAAGGAGCTTAATGTCAATAAAAGGTTATGTGGGATGTAGCTAACAGCTTCATTCATCATCTACTTGCATCTTAACCTACCAAGTATACACATTTTAAAAGAGAGTTTACCAGCCTGGCCTATCTCATATTCCTGTTATAAAGATAAAATAATGTATATGAAAGTGCTTGGAAACTATGGGAGCAATATAGCAATGCTATTATTATTATTATTACTTTGGCATATAATAAGAAATAAACAGAAAATACTAGCTACTGGTCTTTAAATGAAAGAAGGAGCAGGGAAAACCATACTGAAACCCACTGAACCTTCCTTACATTATCACTGACACAGAAAAAAATAGAGCAAATGAAAAAGGAAAGAGAAGAAAGACAGGGAAAGGAAAAGGCAAAAGCAAAGCAACAGTGGAAAGTGGAGAAGCCAGATTATAATGGCCAAGAGGATATGCGAGGTTGCTCAACCTCAAGATATAATTACCACTCTATTGAGTCAGAACCCTTGTGAGTGGAACACAGTCCTGGAATGCTCTCTGATAACATCAACATGCTTGGAAGGGCATGGCTGTCTGCTTCAACATAAATCTTTAAGGCTAGGCATAGGCTTCAAACACTTCAACCTTCATTTGCAACTCATTACAGATCTCTCATGCATGACTTTATAGAAACCTTTTGGGGAACTATTTGTATTTCCAGCGTGATGCTCCTTGGAGTATGAAACGCCTTAATTTACTATCTTCTCTTTGTGCCCCAATTTACCTCTTTATAAGCTTAAAGAGATACCACCTCTACCATATTGGAATTTGGTTCATTCCATTGGTACCAATCATGGATGAATACTTTTTAAGGTCTTTTCTACTTCTCAGATTGCCAGGGCTGCTTAAGCATCAGGAATTTATCGTCTCATGGTTTTGGAGGATAGGTCTAATATCAAGGTCTTGATAGGCCACTCTTTCTCTGAGTCTGTACTGTTCTGGTGCTGGCTTCCTGCAACCCTGAGGGTTCCTATGCTTGCATCTCTGCCTCCATCACGTGGCAATCTGCTTCATTCTCTGACTTCTGGTTCTACTGACAGACTGTGTCCGAATTTCCTCTGCCTTATAAGGACTCCAGTCATATGGAGCAAGGCCCTCCCTGATTTAATTTGGCCTGAACTAAATTGGATCTTCAAAGATTCTATTCACAAATGAATCCACACTGTAACTAACAATAACAACTTCAAAGGTCCTATTTACAAATGGGTTCACACCCACAGAAATACAGATTAAGACTTGATCATGTCTTTTGTGGAATACATAACTCAATCCCCAACACTAGCTATAAAATTCTATTATGTTTTAGGCTCTGAAAGATTCAGACAGACAAAAAGAAGAGATTGCATTACGACATGAATCATTGTAAAGGAAAGCAAGGAATGTTAATAAGCCATGACTATTGACTGTGGCTGGCATCAGAATGTGGTGTTCTGGAATCTGTATCTTTAAAAACTTTCTCAGTGGCATTTGGGAAGCCTGGTCGAGCTGACATAAATATAGAATACATCAATCACAAACATATAGAAATGGAGGGAATGAGAATGTCTACATCTGAGTGAGTGGCTTCCCGAAGATGTCAGCAACAGCTTTGAAACAATCAGTTTTAACTGGTTGTTATAATTGGACACATTAACTAGAAGGCCAAGATGTGGCTCTTGACCTTATCACAAACCTCCCTGAAAGAAAGAATGGTAATCATTACCTTGAGGATCAAAATGCCCATAGTTTAGCTAACAAATCAGATCAAATGAAAGTACCAATGCTATGAAGGAAAACCTTTGGTACCACAAAGCTTGCCCTTGCTGCAATTCATCCCTTCAACATCCCCTATATGAACTTACAGGAAACAAAGTCTAAGAAAAGTTTAACCAAAGGATGAGTAGGTATAGCATTGAAATAAAATATCTGCAAGAGTATACTTATTTACTAAGGAACATTTAAATCTGTATTCTGTGTCAGTTATTAACAAATTCATATCAGGATAATCTGCTTTTATAATATATATATATATGTGTGTGTATATATATATATATGTGTATATATATGTGTGTGTGTGTGTATATATATATATATATATATATATATATATATATATATATATATATATGTATATGCACATATAAAGTTTGCTAGAGTATAGTAAACTATGTTACAAGAAAGTACCTGTATAGGTTAAATGGAAAGATGGGCCAGGGCCAAACTCTGGAGGGTCTGAATACTAAACAACAATTTTACCACCAAAGGCTGAAGAAATTACTAAACTATGAGCTGGGTTAAGGGAAGGGACAGTATCTTTTATCTTCATGTCTCTATAGGCTAGCACAAGCCTGGTTTATTACAGGTGCTCAACAAACTTAAAGTTCCTTGACATCGCTGTCTGAAATGATCTACCCAGTTCATGAACCATCTGACCTTTAGACTTTTCTCATTTTCTCCCAATGTATATGAAGAAACAAACAAACAAAAAGAATGCCGTTAGAGAGTGACCAAGTAAAATTTAGTGTCCCTCAAAATATGGGCCAGAGACTACTTAAACCTGGAGCAAATGTTTAAAATTGCAGTTTCCTACAAGTACCCCAGTTCCCCAGAATAAGAACCTCTAGGTAGGGATGAGGAATCTGCAAGAGATTGCACGTAATTCTTATGCCCACCAAAATGTGGAAAACACTGTAATAAATCTTGTTTAACTAAGTATGTCTGCACTTCCAAAATATTTTTAAGAATGTAACTTTGAAGGCACAGAGCCAGCGCTTCCATGGGGGGAGACGGAAACATCCATGCGCACCAAACAAAAGGCTCCTAGAAGATAAAATTATAGAAAAATCGGTCTGCTTGCCCAAGAGCAGAAGTTTGTTGTGGTGGTGTTTTTGGTTTGTTTTTCCTCTTGAGAGCGACAATTGCCAACTAGGCTGAAGGAGTTCACGTCAGGGAAATTCCAAGCCCGAAATGCCCCAGATTTATGTCGGAGATAATTTCATGGTCGTTCTCCCTTTCCCTTCCTTTAAGCTCTTAAGCCATGAGCGTCGCAAAATAAGCCCAGTGTGCTCTCTGCGACTTTCCCTTCGCACCGATTACCTCAGCCTCGTCCCCACCCGGGCTGCAATACCTGCCAGCAGCTTCTCCTTCAGCCGATTCAGCAACTCGGCTGAAGTGGGCCCTTTGGGCTTGTGCACAGCAAACACCCCACTCAGGGACAGCAGCTTAGTAGCCAAAGGGGCCTTGGAGACCCGGGCTTCGGACCCAGTCCTGACCGCGGCCACAACCGCCGCGGCTGCAGCCGTCGCTGGCGACGTAGCGGCCATTACTGAGGCTGTTTCTGCAGTTTTAGGGACTGGAGCTGTATCTGTTTTCAAAGACGACGACGAACCCAACGCCGCCTCAGCACCTGCCATGCTTTTGTGGCCCAGATCTGTGTTTTACTTTAGGCGCACACTGATGACGCAACAAGAGGGCGCCCAAAATTCCCTAATCCCCGCCTTATCCTTTCCCACATGAAGAACTGAGTTGACAGGGCCGCGCGGGGAGGGCATCGCAGGGGCTTGTGGGAATTGTAGTACATGGCTGTCACACGTAGGCCCAGGGGATTGCGGAGGCTTCTGAGACTTATGACGGAGTCGTTTTTCTTCTATAATATTCTGTGCTTTTTAAGTGGGGTTAGTTCGAAGCTACAGGAATAATATGGAGTTGCACTACGCAACTACCGAACCCGGTATAAGTATAACTAGTCTGTATACTTTTGACGGGAAATCTGTTCAACCTGTTTCCTCCTACCCCCTACTCTTCACCACACTCCCATGCAACTAAGGGCAACAAGCGTCCAACTGAAAACTTAAAATACTGACTTTTGCTGCTGCTTGTGAAGAACTATGGCTCCGTTAGCTCGCTGCTTCATCTAATCTATCGTGCTCTTAGATTCACGGTTCACAATTAAAATACACTCAAGTGTAAGTTCTAGTAGAGCAAGAAACCTGTTTACCCTGATTACTACTGTATCTCAAATGCCATTACATAGTAGGAATATAAATAAATAAAAGCCTTCAAATGCCCAGCAGTAACTTTTAGGCCACGACACTGTTATATCTGGCTAATTTTGAGGCCTTTCTTGCACCCTACACCCCCTTCTTGCACCCCTACACTCCCTTCTCCCTTCCACTGTAATTCTTAATAATTCTAAGATTTTTAATACAAACCCCCTCTTTACACTGCAAAATTAAACCTTACTTTCAATTTGAGTCCTTCCTATAGAAGTATTTCCCTTCCCAGCAAAGCTCATTGCTCTGATGCTGTTATAAAACAGAGTGGAGGAAAATTCTTCATGTTACTTTCCAGGTAAATTAAATGGTATTGTGAGTATTATGAGACAAAGTTTGTCCTCTTTGTTTTCCCACATCTCCTTATAGTTACTATTTCTCCTCAACCTCCCCTTGGACATAAATATATAATCTGATGATGCCAATTAGCTGCTCAGGATCATCAGTTAGGGACCCCGTTTGAATGTGTCCCTGTTCATTCAACAAATACATGACAGAACAAGTTCTTACTGAATTTCCACCCTTGCTCATTTTAATTAGATCACAAGGCCTTCACTAAATTTTTGTCTGGGGAGTTTTTGCGGGTTAGAAAGCCATAGCTGCTAGAAGGAAGTCACCTACTCTTGTGTTCTATTATGTGAGAAACACGCACTATTCCTAAAAGGAATAAACGCTCACCCAATTGTGGAGAAGAAAAGAATTTATTCACCATCTTGCAAGAATGGGCGCCCGACCAAAATATGGGGGGTTGGCGCTCAGAACAACAGACCCAGCAGAATTTATTTCCTACACCTAACTGCAAGTCTCTCCCGTTTCTCCAGTGGCTGGATACTCCAGAGGTTACATTCTATTCGACAAGCCTAACTAGCCAGCGCAAATTTGAAACATGCAGCCAGCACAAATTGGAAACATTTGAAATAAGTTTCCCTGGGTGAATTTGCAATATTTGGAATGGTTGGAACAAATTTCCACCCCTGACTATAACGGTTATGCTCAGGCCTCTTTAGAGCCAGTCTGGACTAGTTTGGTAACAAGTTATGAGGCTATTTTGGGAACCTCTACCCCAAGTCTCCACCTTGCAAGGATAGTAGATGGTGGGCGGATAAACAAGGGGACTGACTGTGGACTAGTTTGTCTTTTTAACTTTCTGCCAATTCCTGAACTGCCCCACCCTGCCAGGCACACCTATCCTGTGTAAAAGTTAAACTTAATCTCATTCTCACATATTATAAAATCCTAAATTCACCAAAAAGATTATGTGAGTGTGTGTGTGTTGAGGGGGAGGGGTTACCTCGGAAGCCAAAAGAGAAGAGATTTATTTGGAGAATAAGGACGGAGAAACTGTAAGATTGGCAGATCCGGGTATTAGTGGATACCTGGACCCAGCTTTGAGATTTTATCTTTTTCAGAAAGGTGGCAGGTGTCCTTCTGCCTCAGCAAAGACTTCCATGCTCTCCCCTTGGCATGGAAGCAGAGAGCCAGGGACTTTAAGGGAAGGTTGCAGGCTTAAACAATGATGACTCAGAGATTAGAAGGCCTTCCTCCAATTTTCTGGACATGGTAGCCTCCCTAATTCTTTTGTGACCCTGAGGTAAGGAGCAGAGAGACAGGACAGAACCAGGAATAACAAAGAATGCTTACATTTGAATTTTCCACCAACCCAGTGAAGAATCAGTTAATTTCATTTGAAAGATACAAAAAAATTGGATATTTCTTACACATTGGATTTCTGGGATGCCAGGACACAGAAAAATTAATTCTACTCTGTTATCAAATCTGCCTGCTTGGCATCCATGATGGTTAATTTCATGTGTCACGTTAGCTAGGTTATGGTGACCAGTTTGTTTGGTCAAACACATACTGACCTGATTGATAATGTGAGGGAATTTCATAGATGGATTTACATCATTAGTCAGTTGATTGTGTCTGTGGTTGATCGCATCTACACTCAACGAAGGAGACTACAGACTGTCCACAGCAATGAGGGGAATCAACTCATCTAATAAGTTGGAGGACTTAAAGCAAGAGCTGAGGATTTCAGAGATCAGAAAGAATTTCTGCCTTTTCTTCAGCCAGCCAGCTTCTCCTGGGGAACACAACTGACTGCACCTTCATGGGAGTTTCCAGCTTGCAGACTGCCCAACAGAGTTCAGATGTGCCACATTTCAGAATCACCTATTTTGAAGTTTCCAATTTGCGCCTGCCCGCCCTAGAATTCAGACTTGCCAATGCTCACTGTCATGTGAGCCAATTACTGTAATTAATCAATCTTGACAGAGATAGAGAGAGAGAGAGAGAGAGAGTTCTGTTTCTCTGGAAAACCCTAATACAGCATCAGAATTACCAAGCTCTACTTTTTTAAGGTAACCAATGTCTCCCACATTGGCCAAGACTTGAATTCACAGGTTGTCCTACTTAATATAAGAATGAGTTAGGACTTTTTGATTGGAAACAACAGAAACTGACTCATATCAGCTTCGGATTTGTTATAGGTATACTTGGAATACTACACAGAACCTAGGAACTCACTAACAGATTCCCCACCTCCACTTCCACCCTCTGCATCCTTCTTTTATGCTGCTCTCTTGTTGTTTTCATTCTTCTTCCTTCTAACAGGCTTTTGTTCTGCAACTCATTCCACATGGAAAATAGAAGGTTGGCAACTGCTTCTAAATTTCCACATCCTTGGTTTAAACCATCTTGTTTTGATCAAATTCCATAAATCTTCTGGATCAAGCCTCTATGAACCACCTGTAAACATAGTACCTCACTCGTTCCATCCCAGTACCCCAGCACTTAACTAGCTCATTTTCCTTTATTTTTCTCTATAACATTTTTTTTTTTTTTATCTGCCATACTACTATTTTAGTTATTTTGGTTAATGTCTGATTCCCTGCATCAGAGGAATCTTGGAGAATTTGGAGGAATAACGGAGAACTACTTCTGGAACAATTTCAGAAGACATAGATTGGGTAGATCTTATGTCAGTTTTCAAAAGGTATTGAAGGCAGATTCAGCCAACTACAGACAATAAATCTGTGCAAGAGTCAAGAATAAGTTCCTAATAAGGTGGTTGTATAGAGAAGAAACAGTGATCATAAAAGCAAGAATGGGTTTATTAATTCAAAAAACATTTATCAAGCTTCTACTATGTGCACGGCATTGGGGATTCAGCAGTAAACAATCAATTCTAGTCTCTGCTTTCATAGAATTTGGAATTCAGCCAACATTAATGAGCTGTGTACCAGATATAAAAGGTAAGGTTGCTGCCCTCAGAACTCCCTATAAACAAGTCATATTATACTAACACAATTCCTTCTCTGGTAAGCTTACTAGACTACTAAGTGAAGTATACCTAGTAGTTCTAGTTCATCTGCACTTAAAAAAGCTATTTGATAAAAGTTTGTCAAATATTATCAAAAATATTACCATATTGATATTCTTAAGAACAAGATGGTGAAATGTGGACAAATTGTAAGGATAATTAGATGGAATGGCTTTTGGAAAATGATGCCAATTTAATGAATGAATTAATGTCATCTGAAAGAGAGATTCCCGGTGGTATGTAACAGGTAAGTTTCTGAGACCCTGTCCTAATATTTTAAGTATCATTGACTTGGATGAAAATAGAGGACGTATCCTTACAGCATTTTCTAGGAAAAGAGATTAAATGCATTTGAGGACAGAGACTATATCCAAAAAGTGATTAGCACAAAAAGTGATTAACACAATGACTCATCTAACCTTCATGTAACTCATCTTACAACTCTGAAAGGTATTGTTCTCATAGGTGGTAGTTTGGAGGCTGTATGTACCCCAGAAGGGATCATGTTCTTTTTTTTTTTTTTTTTTTTTTTTTTTAATCATCATTTTATTGAGATATATTCACATACCATGCAGTCATACAAAACAAATTGTACTTTCGATTGTTTACAGTACCATTACATAGTTGTACATTCATCACCTAAATCAATCCCTGACACCTTCATTAGCACACACACAAAAATAACAAGAATAATAATTAGAGTGAAAAAGAGCAATTGAAGTAAAAAAGAACACTAGGTACCTTTGTCTGTTTGTTTGCTTCCCCTACTTTTCTACACATCCATCCATAAACTAGACAAAGTGGAGTTTGGTCCTTATGGCATTCCCAATCCCACTGTCACCCCTCATAAGCTACATTTTTATACAACTGTCTTCGAGATTCATGGGTTCTGGGTTGTAGTTTAATAGTTTCAGGTATCCACCACCAGCTACCCCAATTCTTTAGAACCTAAAAAAGGTTGTCTAAAGTGTGCGTAAGAGTGCCCACCAGAGTGATCTCTCGGCTCGTTTTGGAATCTCTCTGCCACTGAAACTTATTTCATTTCCTTTCACATCCCCCTTTTGGTCAAGAAGATGTTCTCCATCCCACGATGCCGGGTCTACATTCCTCCCCGGGAGTCATATTCCACGTTGCCAGGGAGATTCACTTCCCTGGGTGTCTGATCCCACGTAGGGGGGAGGGCAGTGATTTCACCTTTCAAGTTGGCTTAGCCAGAGAGAGAGGGCCACATCTGAGCAACAAAGAGGCATTCAGGAGGAGACTCTTAGGCACAAATACAGGGAGGCCTAGCCTCTCCTTTGCAGCAACCGTCTTCCCAAGGGTAAAACTTATGGTAGAGGGCTCAACCCATCAAACCACCAGTCCCCTATGTCTGTGGTCATGTTAGCAACCATGAAGGTGGGGTAGGCAAATACCCCTGCATTCTCCACAGGCTCCTCAAGGGGGCACTAAAACTTTTTTTTTTTTTTCCTTGTTTGTCTTTTTTCTTTTTTTTTTTTTTTTTTTTAACTTTCCCTTCTTTTTTAAATCAACTGTATGAAAAAAAAAGTTAAAAAGAAAACAAACATACAATAAAAGAACATTTCAAAGAGACCATAACAAGGGAGTAAGAAAAAGACAACTAACCTAAGATAACTGCTTAACTTCCAACATGTTCCTACTTTACCCCAAGAAAGTTACATAATATAGCAACATTTCAGTGAACTTGTTCCTACTACATCCATCAGAAATTAACAGACCATAGTCATTTCTGGGCATCCCCAGAACGTTAAATAGCTTATCTGTTCTTCTTGGATTATTGTTCCCCCTTCCTTAATTGCTCTCTACTGCTAGTTCCCCTACATTCTACATTATAAACCATTTGTTTTACATTTTTCAAAGTTCACATTAGTGGTAGCATATAATATTTATCTTTTTGTGCCTGGCTTATTTCGCTCAGCATTATGTCTTCAAGGTTCATCCATGTTGTCATATGTTTCACCAGATCGTTCCTTCTTACTGCCGCGTAGTATTCCATCGTGTGTATATACCACATTTTATTTATCCACTCATCTGTTGAAGGACATTTGGGTTGTTTCCATCTCTTGGCAATTGTGAATAATGCTGCTATGAACATTGGCGTGCAGATATCTGTTCGTGTCACTGCTTTCCGACCTTCCGGGTATATACCGAGAAGTGCAATCGCTGGATTGAATGGTAGCTCTATATCTAGTTTTCTAAGGAACTGCCAGACTGACTTCCAGAGTGGCTGAACCATTATACAGTCCCACCAACAATGAATAAGAGTTCCAATTTCTCCACATCCCCTCCAGCATTTGTAGTTTCCTGTTTGTTTCATGGCAGCCATTCTAACCGGTGTTAGATGGTATCTCATTGTGGTCTTAATTTGCATCTCTCTAATAGCTAGTGAAGCTGAACATTTTTTCATGTGTTTCTTGGCCATTTGTATTTCCTCTTCAGAGAACTGTCTTTTCATATCTTTTGCCCATTTTATAATTGGGCTGTCTGTACTATTGTCATTGAGTTGTAGGATTTCTTTGTATATGCAAGATATCAGTCTTTTGTCAGATACATGGTTTCCAAAAATTTTTTCCCATTGAGTTGGCTGCCTCTTTACCTTTTTGAGAAATTCCTTTGAGGTGCAGAAACTTCTAAGCTTGAGGAGTTCCCATTTATCTATTTTCTCTTTTGTTGCTTGTGCTTTGGGTGTAAAGTCTAGGAAGTGGCCTCCTAATACAAGGTCTTGAAGATGTTTTCCTACATTATCTTCTAGGAGTTTTATGGTACTTTCTTTTATATTGAGATCTTTGGTCCATTTTGAGTTAATTTTTGTGTAGGGGGTGAGGTAGGGGTCCTCTTTCATTCTTTTGGATATGGATATCCAACTCTCCCAGCCCCATTTGTTGAAAAGACCATTATGGCTCAGTTCGGTGACTTTGGGGGCCTTATCAAAGATCAGTCGGCCATAGATCTGAGGGTCTATCTCTGAATTCTCAATTCGATTCCATTGATCTATATGTCTATCTTTGTGCCAGTACCATGCTGTTTTGGCAACTGTGGCTTTATAATAAGCTTCAAAGTCAGGGAGTGTAAGTCCTCCCACTTCGTTTTTCTTTTTAAGGGTGTCTTTAGCAATTCGAGGCATCTTCCCTTTCCAAATAAATTTGATAACTAGCTTTTCCAAGTCTGCAAAGTAGGTTGTTGGAATTTTGATTGGGATTGCATTGAATCTGTAGATGAGTTTGGGTAGAATTGACATCTTAATGACATTTAGCCTTCCTATCCATGAACATGGAATATTTTTCCATCTTTTAAGGTCCCCTTCTATTTCTTTTAGTAGAGTTATGTAGTTTTCTTTGTATAGGTCTTTTACATCTTTGGTTAAGTTTATTCCTAGGTACTTGATTTTTTTAGTTGCTATTGAAAATGGTATCTTTTTCTTGAGTGCCTCTTCAGTTTGTTCATTTCTAGCATATAGAAACATTACTGACTTATGTGCATTAATCTTGTATCCTGCTACTTTGCTAAATTTGTTTATTAGCTCTAGTAGGTGTATCGTCGATTTCTCAGGGTTTTCTAGATATAAGATCATATCATCTGCAAACAATGACAGTTTTACTTCTTCTTTTCCAATTTGGATGCCTTTTATTTCTTTGTCTTGCCGGATTGCCCTGGCTAGCACTTCCAGCACAATGTTGAATAACAGTGGTGACAGCGGGCATCCTTGTCTTGTTCCTGATCTTAGAGGGAAGGCTTTCAGTCTCTCACCATTGAGTACTATGCTGGCTGTGGGTTTTTCATATATGCTCTTTATCATGTTGAGGAAGTTTCCTTCAATTCCTACCTTTTGAAGTGTTTTTATCAAAAAGGGATGTTGGATTTTGTCAAATGCTTTTTCAGCATCTATTGAGATGATCAATTGATTTTTCCCTGTCGAGTTTTTAATGTGTTGTAATACATTGATTGTTTTTCTTATGTTGAACCATCCTTGCATGCCTGGAATGAACCCCACTTGGTCATGGTGTATGATTTTTTTAATGTGTCTTTGGATTCGATTTGCAAGTATTTTGTTGAGGATTTTTGCATCTGTATTCATTAGGGAGATTGGCCGGTAGTTTTCCTTTTTTGTAGCATCTTTGCCTGGTTTTGGTATTAGATTGATGTTAGCTTCATAAAATGAGTTAGGTAGTGTTCCATTTTCTTCAATGTTTTGAAAGAGTTTGAGTAAGATTGGTGTCAGTTCTTTCTGGAAAGTTTGGTAGAATTCCCCTGTGAAGCCATCTGGCCCTGGGCATTTATTTGTGGGAAGATTTTTGATGACTGATTGGATCTCTTTGCTTGTGATGGGTTGGTTGAGGTCTTCTATTTCTTCTCTGGTCAGTCTAGGTTGTTCATATGTTTCCAGGAAATTGTCCATTTCTTCTACATTATCCAGTTTGTTGCCATACAGTTGTTCATAATATCCTCTTATAATTTTTTTAATTTCTTCAGGATCTGCAGTTATGTCACCTTTTTCATTCATTATTTTGTTTATATGGGTCTTCTCTCTTTTTGATTTTGTCAGTCTAGCTAGGGGCTTGTCAATCTTGTTGATCTTCTCAAGGAACCAACTTTTGGTGATATTTATCCTCTCTCTTGTCTTTTTGTTCTCTATGTCATTTATTTCTGCTTTAATCCTTGTTATTTCTTTTCTTGTACTTGGTTTAGGATTGGTTTGCTGTTCATTTTCTAGCTTCTTCAGTTGATCCATTAGTTCTTTGATTTTGGCTCTTTCTTCCTTTTTAATATATGCGTTTAGTGCTATAAATTTCCCCCTTAGCACTGCTTTTGCTGCATCCCATAGGTTTTGGTATGTTGTGTTCTCATTTTCATTCGTCTCTATATATTTAGCAATTTCTCTTGCTATTTCTTCTTTAACCCACTGATTGTTTAGGAGTGTGTTGTTTAACCTCCAGGTATTTGTGAATTTTCTAAGTCTCTGATGGTTATTGACTTCTAATTGTATTCCATTGTGGTCAGAGAATGTGCTTTGAATAATTTCAATCTTTTTAAATTTATTGAGGCTTGTTTTATGTCCCAGCATATGATCTATTCTGGGGAAAGTTCCGTGAGCCCTAGAAAAGTATGTGTATCCTGGTGATTTGGGATGTAATGTCCTGTAGATGTCTGTTAAATCTAATTCATTTATCAGATTGTTTAGGTTTTCAATTTCCTTATTGGTCTTCTGTCTGGTTGATCTATCTATAGGAGAGAGTGATGTGTTGAAGTCTCCCACAATTATTGTGGAAACATCAATTGCTTCCTTTAGTTTTGCCAATGTTTCTCTCATGTATTTTGTGGCACCTTGATTGGGTGCATAGACATTTACGATTGTTATTTCTTCTTGCTGAATTGCCCCTTTTATTAGTATGTAGTGGCCTTCTTTGTCTCTCAAAACATCCCTGCATTTGAAGTCTATTTCATCTGAGATTAATATTGCTACACCTGCTTTCTTTTGGCTGTAGCTTGCATGAAATATTTTTTTCCATCCTTTCACTTTCAGTTTCTTTGTGTCCCTGTGTCTAAGATGAGTCTCTTGTATGCAACATATTGATGGTTCATTTTTTTTGATCCATTCTGCGAATCTATATCTTTTAATTGGGGAGTTTAATCCATTTACATTCAACGTTAAAACCGTGAAGGCATTTCTTGAATCGGCCATCTTATCCTTTGGATTATGTTTGCCATATTTTTCCCTCTCTCTATTAATATCCTTTATTGTACCCATACCGAATCTCTTTAGTACTGAACCTTTCTCCAGGTCTCTCTGTCCTGTCTTTGTTTCTCTGTCTGTAGGGCTCCCTTTAGTATCTCCAGTAGGGCAGGTCTCTTGTTAGCAAATTCTCTCAGCATTTCTTTGTCTGTGAAAAATTTAAGCTCTCCCTCAAATTTGAAGGAGAGCTTTGCTGGATAAAGTATTCTTGGCTGGAAATTCCTCTCACTCAGAATTTTAAATATATCGTGCCACTGCCTTCTTGCCTCCATGGTGGCTGCTGAGTAGTCACTACTTAGTCTTATGCTGTTTCCTTTGTATGTGGTGAATTGCTTTTCTCTTGCTGCTTTCAGAACTTGCTCCTTCTCTTCTATGTTTGACAGTGTGATCAGTATATGTCTCGGAGTGGGTTTTTTTGGATTTATTCTATTTGGAGTTCGCTGAGCATTTATGATTTGTGTATTTATGTTGTTTAGAAGATTTGGGAAGTTTTCCCCAACAATTTCTTTGAATACTCTTCCTAGACCTTTACCCTTTTCTTCCCCTTCTGGGACACCAATGAGTCTTATATTCGGACGTTTCATATTATCTATCATATCCCTGAGGTCCATTTCGAGTTTTTCAATTTTTTTCCCCATTCTTTCTTTTATGCTTTCATTTTCCATTCTGTCATCTTCCAGGTCACTGATTCGTTGTTCAACTTCCTCTAGTCTTGTACTATGAGTGTCCAGAATCTTTTTAATTTGGTCAACAGTTTCTTTAATTTCCATAAGATCATCCATTTTTTTATTTAGTCTTGCAATGTCTTCTTTATGCTCTTCTAGGATCTTCTTGATTTCCTTCATATCCCGTACTAGGGTCTCATTGTTCATCTTTAGTTCTTTGAGTAGCTGCTCTAGGTGGTGTGTCTCTTCTGGTCTTTTGATTTGGGTGCTTGGGCTTGGGTTATCCATATCGTCTGGTTTTTTCATATGCTTTATAATTTTCTGTTGTTTTTGGCCTCGTGGCATTTGCTGAACTTGATAGGGTTCTTTTAGGGTTTGTAGACCAGTTGAAGTCCTTATCTCTAATTTATCAGATCTACAGCTTCGTGGAGTACACTTTCTCTAACTAACCAGCAGGTGGCGTCCACGAGCCACCTGTTCTCCACAAGCCAGTTCTCCCCTGCTTAGCCTTTTTGGTGAGTGGGGGAGTGAGTCTTGTGGGGCCCAATTGGTGTACCAAGCTTGCGTGTGTAGTTGGTGTTGCCTGCCCTGTATGTGGGGCGTGTTTCTGGGCAGTCGGGGAGGGGGGGTGGCCCTAACAATCAAATCTCCCTGATGATCCTAGAGTTTTAAAGCTGCTGCAATAGTCTAATCCTTCAGTTCAGTCCTGCCACAGTTTGTCTCTGCCACTGACCCACAAGTCTTTGGTATTGGCGTATGGCTCCTGAGACTTGCAAGTGGGCCCTTCTTCCAGGCCGTGCACCCCGGGTCCTCTGTTGAGGGATGACTGTGCTATGTCACAGGTGAGTGCCGTCCCCCCAGGGCAGTTCTGGGCTGCTGGGCTGTGTAGGGAGGCTCCCAGTTTGCTGAAATGATGGCTGAATGGGGCTTTGTTAATTCACACTGCTCCACCTTCCCAGCTCTGGGACATTCAGCTGAGGTTGCAGGGAAGGCTAATGTCCACGCCCAGTTTTGTGGTGTGTGCCTGTTATTTGAAGCACTTCCGTCACACTGGGTTGTCTGGGGCAGCTCTGGGCTATGGGGCTGGCGATGGGCAGGAGTGTTTCCTGTCCACCAGGATGGTGGCTGTGAGCGGACACCCCCCTTTTCTTGGGAAGTTGTGTTGTTTAGTGAATTTTCTCAGCCACTGGAATATTGTCTTTTGTCTCAGAGCTCTCTTAGTTCTGCTCTTGACTTGACGTGCCCAAATTTCAATTCTTTGAAGCTTTCTGTATTGAGCTTCTTAGAGTAATTGTTTTAGAAAAAGCAAAAAGGATTTAAAAAAAAAAAAAAAAAAACGGCCCTCCTCAGAGATCTAATGGGTTATTGAAATGCTAAGAAGCAAAGCAACCAGGGCCATTAAGGAAAGGTGCACAGGGCAGAGAGATCAGCTTTGCTTCGGGATTTGCATATGCGCCTCAAGGCCTGATCTCCGCCCTTCCCCTTTCTGTGTTCACCAGAACTCGAAAAATCCTCCGCTTTTATTTTGGAGTTTTTCGTGTTGTTTTTTTTTTCTATGCCTGTCTCCTCTCTGCTGGGCTGGCTGCTCTCAGAGTCTCTGGTGTCTGGTCTCAGTCTATCTATGGTTGGAGTTTGGATCAGTAGAATGAGTTTCCGATAAGGGCTGCCACTGCAATTCTCCCTTCTCCTTCCCGGAGCTGACAGCCCCTCCTCCCCCGGGACTGAGCCTGGCAGGGAGGGGCGCGGGTCCCCTGGCTGCAAAAACTTACAGATTTCGCTGATCTCAACAGTTCCACGTTTTCATGAGTGTTGTATGAAGTATGCCCAAAGACAGATTGCTCTGTGGTGTCCAGTCCACGCAGTTCCTGGCTTTTTACCTACTTTCCTGGAGGAGTAACTAAAACATACAGCTCACCAGTCTGCCATCTTGCCCCGCCCTCGGGATCATGTTCTTTTACTCCATTCTTGTGGGTGCAGACGTAGTATAGCTGGGAGGCCTGCCCCAGGGTGAGTCTAAATCCCCTTAGTGGGAAGGAGGCGGGGCAAGATGGCGGACTGGTGAGCTGTATGTTTTAGTTACTCCTCCAGGAAAGTAGGTAAAAAGCCAGGAACTGCGTGGACTGGACACCACAGAGCAATCTGTCTTTGGGCATACTTCATACAACACTCATGAAAACGTGGAACTGTTGAGATCAGCGAAATCTGTAAGTTTTTGCAGCCAGGGGACCCGCGCCCCTCCCTGCCAGGCTCAGTCCCGTGGGAGGAGGGGCTGTCAGCTCCGGGAAGGAGAAGGGAGAACTGCAGTGGCAGCCCTTATCGGAAACTCATTCTACTGATCCAAACTCCAACCATAGATAGACTGAGACCAGACACCAGAGAATCTGAGAGCAGCCAGCCCAGCAGAGAGGAGACAGGCATAGAAAAAAAACAACACAAAAAACTCCAAAATAAAAGCGGAGGATTTTTGGAGTTCTCGTGAACATAGAAAGGGGAAGGTCAGAACTCAGGCCCTGAGGCGCATATGCAAATCCCAAAGAAAAGCTGATCTCTCTGCCCTGTGGACCTTTCCTTAATGGCCCTGGTTGCTTTGTCTCTTAGCATTTCAATAACCCATTAGATCTCTGAGGAGGGCCCTTTTTTTTTTTTTTTTTAATCCTTTTTTCTTTTTCTAAAACAATTACTCTAAGAAGCCCAATACAGAAAGCTTCAAAGACTTGCAATTTGGGCACGTCAAGTCAAGAGCAGAACTAAGAGAGCTCTGAGACAAAAGGCAATAATCCAGTGGCTGAGAAAATTCACTAAACACCACAACTTCCCAAGGAAAGGGGGTGTCCGCTCACAGCCATCATCCTGGTGGACAGGAAACACTCCTGCCCATCACCAGCCCCATAGCCCAGAGCTGCCCCAGACAACCCAGTGTGACGGAAGTGCTTCAAATAACAGGCACACACCACAAAACTGGGCGTGGACATTAGCCTTCCCTGCAACCTCAGCTGATTGTCCCAGAGTTGGGAAGGTGGAGCAGTGTGAATTAACAAAGCCCCATTCAGACATCATTTCAGCAAACTGGGAGCCTCCCTACACAGCCCAGCAGCCCAGAACTGCCCTGGGGGGACGGCACTCACCTGTGACATAGCACAGTCATCCCTCAACAGAGGACCCGGGGTGCATGGCCTGCAAGAGGGGCCCACTTGCAAGTCTCAGGAGCCATACGCCAATACCAAGGACTTGTGGGTCAGTGGCAGAGACAAACTGTGGCAGGACTGAACTGAAGGATTAGACTATTGCACCAGCTTTAAAACTCTAGGATTACCAGGGAGATTTGATTGTTAGGGCCACCCCCCCTCCCTGACTGCCCAGAAACACGCCCCATATACAGGGCAGGCAACACCAACTACACACGCAAGCTTGGTACACCAATTGGACCCCACAAGACTCACTCCCCCACTCACCAAAAAGGCTAAGCAGGGGAGAACTGGCTTGTGGAGAACAGGTGGCTCGTGGACGCCACCTGCTGGTTAGTTAGAGAAAGTGTACTCCACGAAGCTGTAGATCTGATAAATTAGAGATAAGGACTTCAATTGGTCTACAAATTCTCAAAGAACCCTATCAAGTTCAGCAAATGCCACGAGGCCAAAAACAACAGAAAATTATACAGCATATGAAAAAACCAGACGATATGGATAACCCAAGCCCAAGCACCCAAATCAAAAGACCAGAAGAGACACAGCACCTAGAGCAGCTACTCAAAGAACTAAAGATGAACAATGAGACCATAGTACGGGAGACAAAGGAAATCAAGAAGACCCTAGAAGAGCATAAAGAAGACATTGCAAGACTAAATAAAAAAAGGGATGATCTTATGGAAATTAAAGAAACTGTTGACCAAATTAAAAAGATTCTGGACACTCATAGTACAAGACTAGAGGAAGCTGAACAACGAATCAGTGACCTCGAAGATGACAGAATGGAAAATGAAAACATAAAAGAAAGAATGGGGAAAAAAATTGAAAAAATCGAAATGGACCTCAGGGATATGATAGATAATATGAAATGTCCGAATATAAGACTCATTGGTGTCCCAGAAGGGGAAGAAAAGGGTAAAGGTCTAGGAAGAGTATTCAAAGAAATTGTTGGGGAAAACTTCCCAAATCTTCTAAACAACATAAATACACAAATCATAAATGCTCAGCAAACCCCAAATAGAATAAATCCAAATAAACCCACTCCGAGACATATACTGATCACACTGTCAAACATAGAAGAGAAGGAGCAAGTTCTGAAAGCAGCAAGAGAAAAGCAATTCACCACATACAAAGGAAACAGCATAAGACTAAGTAGTGACTACTCAGCAGCCACCATGGAGGCGAGAAGGCAGTGGCAAGATATATTTAAAATTCTGAGTGAGAAAAATTTCCAGCCAAGAATACTTTATCCAGCAAAGCTCTCCTTCAAATTTGAGGGAGAGCTTAAATTTTTCACAGACAAACAAATGCTGAGAGAATTTGCTAACAAGAGACCTGCCCTACTGGAGATACTCAAGGGAGCCCTACAGACAGAGAAACAAAGAAAGGACAGAGAGACTTGGAGAAAGGTTCAGTACTAAAGAGATTCGGTATGGGTACAATAAAGGATATTAATAGACAGAGGGGAAAAATATGACAAACATAAACCAAAGGATAAGATGGCTGATTCAAGAAATGCCTTCATGGTTATAACGTTGAATGTAAATGGATTAAACTCCCCAATTAAAAGATATAGATTCGCAGAATGGATCAAAAAAAATGAACCATCAATATGTTGCATACAAGAGACTCATCTTAGACACAGGGACACAAAGAAACTGAAAGTGAAAGGATGGAAAAAAATATTTCATGCAAGCTACAGCCAAAAGAAAGCAGGTGTAGCAATGTTAATCTCAGATAAAATAGACTTTAAATACAGGGATGTTTTGAGAGACAAAGAAGGCCACTACATACTAATAAAAGGGGCAATTCAACAAGAAGAAATAACAATCGTAAATGTCTATGCACCCAATCAAGGTGCCACAAAATACATGAGAGAAACACTGGCAAAACTAAAGGAAGCAATTGATGTTTCCACAATAATTGTGGGAGACTTCAACACATCACTCTCTCCTATAGATAGATCAACCAGACAGAAGACCAATAAGGAAATTGAAAACC
Source organism: Choloepus didactylus (assembly GCF_015220235.1). NCBI lineage: Eukaryota > Metazoa > Chordata > Mammalia > Pilosa > Megalonychidae > Choloepus > Choloepus didactylus. The sequence goes on from NC_051321.1 coordinate 18,743,280, forward strand.
TAAACAATCTGATAAATGAATTAGATTTAACAGACATCTACAGGACATTACATCCCAAATCACCAGGATACACATACTTTTCTAGTGCTCACGGAACTTTCTCCAGAATAGATCATATGCTGGGACATAAAACAAGCCTCAATAAATTTAAAAAGATTGAAATTATTCAAAGCACATTCTCTGACCACAATGGAATACAATTAGAAGTCAATAACCATCAGAGACTTAGAAAATTCACAAATACCTGGAGGTTAAACAACACACTCCTAAACAATCAGTGGGTTAAAGAAGAAATAGCAAGAGAAATTGCTAAATATATAGAGACGAATGAAAATGAGAACACAACATACCAAAACCTATGGGATGCAGCAAAAGCAGTGCTAAGGGGGAAATTTATAGCACTAAACGCATATATTAAAAAGGAAGAAAGAGCCAAAATCAAAGAACTAATGGATCAACTGAAGAAGCTAGAAAATGAACAGAAAACCTATCCTAAACCAAGCAGAAGAAAAGAAATAACAAGGATTAAAGCAGAAATAAATGACATAGAGAACAAAAAGACAAGAGAGAGGATAAACATCACCAAAAGTTGGTTCTTTGAGAAGATCAACAAGATTGACAAGCCCCTAGCTAGACTGACAAAATCAAAAAGAGAGAAGACCCATATAAACAAAATAATGAATGAAAAAGGTGACATAACTGAAGATCCTGAAGAAATTAAAAAAATTATAAGAGGATATTATGAACAACTGTATGGCAACAAACTGGATAATGTAGAAGAAATGGACAATTTCCTGGAAACATATGAACAACCTAGACTGACCAGAGAAGAAACAGAAGACCTCAACCAACCCATTACAAGCAAAGAGATCCAATCAGTCATCAAAAATCTTCCCACAAATAAATGCCCAGGGCCAGATGGCTTCACAGGGGAATTCTACCAAACTTTCCAGAAAGAACTGACACCAATCTTACTCAAACTCTTTCAAAACATTGAAGAAAATGGAACACTACCTAACTCATTTTATGAAGCTAACATCAATCTAATACCAAAACCAGGCAAAGATGCTACAAAAAAGGAAAACTACCGGCCAATCTCCCTGATGAATATAGATGCAAAAATCCTCAACAAAATACTTGCAAATCGAATCCAAAGACACATTAAAAAAATCATACACCATGACCAAGTGGGGTTCATTCCAGGCATGCAAGGATGGTTCAACATAAGAAAATCAATCAATGTATTACAACACATTAACAAGTCAAAAGGGAAAAATCAATTGATCATCTCAATAGATGCTGAAAAAGCATTTGACAAAATCCAACATCCGTTTTTGATAAAAACACTTCAACAGATAGGAATTGAAGGAAACTTCCTCAACATGATAAAGAGCATATATGAAAAACCCACAGCCATCATAGTACTCAATGGTGAGAGACTGAAAGCCTTCCCTCTAAGATCAGGAACAAGACAAGGATGCCCGCTGTCACCACTGTTATTCAACATTGTGCTGGAAGTGCTAGCCAGGGCAATCCGGCAAGATAAATCCCCTCAATGGAATCCTTTATAAGGGATGAAATTAAGATGAGCTCATAGCAAAAGCCCTAGAGAAACTGAGAGGAAGCCACTGAAGCCAGAGGCTAGAAGCAATGAAACCTGAAAAAGAAGGACTGGCAGACATTGCCATGTGCCTTGCTGTCTTACAGAGGAGCCCAAGCTCACCAGTAGACAGTCTTCAGAGAAGATATCAGCCTGTTGATGCCTTAATTGGGACATTTTCATGGCCTTGGAACTATAGATTTGTAAGCTAATAAATCCCCTTTGTTGAAAGGCAGTCTATTTCTGGTATATTGCATTTTTTCAGCTTTAACAAACTGAAACACCATGTAAAGATTAAATTCAAAAAAGATTAAGCAGCATTAATGTAATTAATAATTGTTAGAAGGTCCAACAATTAATAAGTGGCAGAGACAGATTTTCCACCCAGGTCTGCCTGACTCCAAAGTCCATAATTTTAACCAGTTTCTACAGACTGGAAAGCTAAGCTGAATTTAAATGAATTTGTACAAAAATGAATATTAGGATGCTGAAAATCAACTTTAAAGGACAGACCATAGAAAACATGGTTTTGAAAGAACCTAAATGAAAATGTCTTGGGGATTTCAGTTTATGATATCTTTACATAAGTTCAGTATAAGTTTTACGTGTGTATAAAATGGCCACCAGAACAACTTGGAAGCAATAGCAGAATTAAGCTAAAATGAGGGAGGTATTATCAGGTCCTGATGATATGGCTGGCTCTAGACAATACTTCATATCCAGGTCTTTCCCTCTCTCAAAGATTTTTTGTCCTCTGTTTTCTCAGTTCAACAGGAAGGCAATCTGATGAACTATCCCTCAGGAAGACATTAGATTGAACCAAAAAAAAAAAAAAAAACTTCCATTTTTGTAGATCAAAATGTTTGAATATCAGCAATTTCAATCTAATATTAATACCTGATACTAGTCTAATGTGTCACTCCTCTACGGGCATTTGCGTTTTAGCAGAGGAATCTGAGAGGCAGCGGTCCAGATCAGGAAGAGGAGATAATTGTGAACAAGACAATATTCTGATGCTTGCCAAATCACACCATGCCAACCTACATTTTCTTGATAGTTTGTTCTATTAAACTATAACAATACCTTTCGTGACATTGTCAACCCACATCCATTCAAATAATGTTCCTGTCTCAACTGACTCATTTGGTGGTAATAGCTAATTCACCTGCTAATGCATTGACTGACTCACGTGACCTCTATACAAAAATATATAAAGTGCATTTTCCCATTACTCAGCTAAAAGAAGCAGTTATGTCCTCCCTCTTCCCACCTCATTTTTCTTGTAGCATCCTGGGAGTTCAGAGTATATAGCAAATACGAATGTTTTAAAGGCAAAGAGGTGGAAAAGAAGAGATGTGATATAGAAAGGCCGGGGATGATACAGGCATTTTACAGTGCATAAAATAGGAGTACCAACTTCTTTTTTTTTTTCTTTTTTTTGCTTTTAGAGCTATAAAGAAAGAGATCCCTCTAATTACTCCTGAACTCAGAGCATTCATTTAAAGGGCATAATTGATTCTTGACAATGGACATAATGTTATCAAGAGACAATTAGGGCATTTAATAAATTCTCAGATTAAACAGATATATTAAATTATAAATAATGAAATCTTATTAAGCTTCATTAATAATATAATAGATAATATAAATTAAATATATGTGATTATAGATATTAAGCGAATAACAATTACAATAGAACAGACTACTCTGTAATTGTTCAAATTTAAACTTTAAGGCTACCAAAATAATACAGAAGATCTGGTTGTTTTTATGTTATTTAACAATGATTTGTTCATTCATTTGAACAACAAATATTTATTATGCATCTACTAGACACATAAAATAATTTTTGTGTTGACCATTGCTGCAATGTAATCATTTATAAACAGCTTGGAGAAAATGTTTTCAGTGTCAGTTTTTAAATAGGCTCTGAGGATTTGGAATATTTAAAACATTCTATAAATTAATCATGGGTTGTATGCACAACTATGTGATGATACTGTGAGCCAGTGATTATATACTTCAGATGGTTTGTATGATGTGTGAATATATCTCAATAAAACTGTGTTTAAAAAAGAAAACATTCTATAGTCAGTTTCCAAAGATAATTGTCTTCACTGATTAATCTACACTGTCATAACCTGGGGAAATGTCATTTCTGCATCTTCAGTTTTCTTTAAACCTTTAACAATGTTCTCTACTTGAGGAAAGGTGTAAGACTGGTCCCACAGACAGAGGTGATGGATGTTTTCCCTTCCGAGGTTGAATGGAAAGCCTCTTATTTAAAATGGACTATGCCTAGAGGCTAGCAGAGGGAGAAGGCTTTACTCTCCCATCATTTGTTATCTCAAAACTCCCAGGCTTCCACCTTTCCTATTACTACATAATTGAATTGAAAAAAGCGTCTTCTCCCTTTTTAATATTTTATAGGCTCCTAAATGTAAGATTGATTTTTTTTTTTTTTTTTTTTTGGCCCGGAGAAGGTTTGGATTAGTTCCTCCTAATCTGTAATTTGATATCTATTCCACAATTTTAAAAAACATCTGAATGTTTTGGCCAAGTTAGGAAAAAAAAATATGTTCTCATTTTTGAGCCAAGGAATATCTGCATAAGTTTCTTGATTCTTGTTGTTCGGCTTAAGTATGGAAATACATTTTGGACAAAGCAAAGTTTGAGTATGAAATCTTAAAATTACTTTTTACTATTTAACATTAAATTATATATGGTACTTTATGCATTTACTACCCTATGGAGTTATAATAGGGTTCTTCAAGAATAAGTGCTGACCTGCAACCACCTCTTACACCTACAATAAATCTTTTTCTCTCTTTTTCTTTCTTTCTTTCTTTCTTTCTTTCTTTCTTTCTTTCTTTCTTTCTTTCTTTCTTTCTCTTTCTCTCTCTCTTTCTCCTTCCTTCCCTCCTTTCTAATCTGCTCTCCTAGATTGAACAAGCACTTATTAACTATGAACACCTGGCCATTCTTCTCCCCAGAAATAAAATTTATTTCTACTTCACAGAATTTCTGAAGAGAAAGAAGACCGTTCTTTGATGACCACACTCAAGTTATATAATGTCAACTGTCAAAATAAATTATTCAGTGTTGCTTTGCCTTGATTTGTTTCATAATGTGTTTATATATCATTTTTTAGGATAATTTTGAGAATTTGCTATCTCAATTACAAAATAAATATTCCACATTTTATCAGAAATCTGAGATGCCTATGGTATTTTCAAAGCTGCCAGTCTGTGCAATCCATCAAACAGAGGAGCATGTCCTTTTGTGAAATTTTAGCCTTGATTCATTTCAGAGTTTATAGCCAGCTTGCTTTATTAAACATACGTATGTAATAATTCATATTTTGTGTGCATGCATTATATTCTCTGATTACTATGAAGGCACATTTAGTGTATACTCCAGAATATAACAGATATGGATACCAAGCAGAAATTTTCAGACATGGTGTCATTTTATTGAGAGAATGGTTTTGAAAGCAGCCGTACAGTCTTCCCCTTTTGTCATCTCCTGCCCTCCCCCCACCTTACATGTCAGTGCCCCTTTGTAACCTGCCTTAAAAGAATTATAATCTGCAGTGTGACTTCAGCAGCCATTAATCTTCCTCCCGTCTAGGGATCTGAAAGAAGAAATCCCTAGAGATTGTTTTTCCCTGGCCCCTGAATCATCCTGTTAGCTTCTTTAGTCGCAGATAAAAGAGCAGTCGTGCATACTTGGCGCTGGTCTCTGGGGAAAGGGCTAGCCACGCAACTCCGTTCCTCGGATTTTTCCATGAAGGATTCATGCTTGTCACCAACGAGCAGAAAATCAACCCTATCAACTTCAGTTAAGGTGTCACTATAAGCAGATGTCTTCATGCCAGGACACAGTTCTGAAAATGAGGGAATGACACCTGCAATTGAAATCTTAAAAATGTTATCATTCAAAGGTTTGGGGGAAAAGATTCCTTTTAAATGCTTTCATAAAATAACATTTTCTTCCAGCAGCAGCATTTTATTACCAGTTGCAATTATCTTCTTAAATGCATGGCTTCCCTTAGAAGTCATGAATAAGCCAATTCTTATTCCTGGGTACATAAATTGTTCAGGATGTCACTTCCAAGTAGCAAACTATATGTCTATATTGCGCCCACAGAAGAGCCCTGAGAGAATCTTATGGTTTAATATTATCCCATGAAATACTCCAGCAAGACAGAGTAAAGGACACAGCTCTCAATCAGTGTAGTGTAAATTACACCATATAAAGGTAACTTCCATGTGTCACTAAGTACTGTAATCAAAGTTACTGGAAGGTTCACTGATATGTTCACACATTTCTTTTTTTTGACTGAGAAATGCAATTTAAAACTCAGAAAACACTTTTACCTCAAGGGTCCCTAGTCTCTAAGTGATTGACTCAACATTCATCATGCACTTCTGGAAAATTCCTTTTGGTCATGCTAGAGGAGTTCTTGGGGGCAGATATACTCCCTCTTGTGGCCTGGTTCTCACAAATTATGTGGTAACAGGCCTAGGAAAGGTGAGCAGTTTATCAGTGCAGGAAAGAGAAATGCTCTATTCTGGGACGCCGAGTGATGTTACTGAAAAATCATACTGATAACTTTAGCATAATTAAAATTTTACATATTTATATTCAGAATGTCCTAAACCAGTGCTTCTTAAACTTCTTGTGGTGAAGGACCGGTTTTGAGTTGCAAACTTTTTCGGGGAAACCCTCCCTCAGGAGAGGAAATAGCCCTTGTTAATAGTGGTGAAGAGCCCCCAACTCAGAGCTCATCTTTGCCTTTCTAGGGACAGAATTTTACGGTGAAATGAACAATTTTGGGGTTCAGACAGACCTGGGTTTGAATCCCACACCTGTCATTTATTAGCTGTATAACCCTCAGCAAGTTATTAATCTGTAAAAGGGGGAGAACATAATGACTTCCTCTCAAGACTGTTAGGAGGATAAAGTGTGACAATGTATAAAACACATCTGGAATGAAGTCAGAGTGCAATAAATGGAGCTATAATTGTTATAAATGGTAGCTCACTGAACTGGGAGCTCCTTTGAGGCAGATTGTAGCAAAAAAAAATACATCTTTTTCTTTGTTTAAGCCCCAGCTCCTTGCTTAGTGCCTGGCAATAAATGCTTGCGGGTATAAAGAGGAAGGAGGGGGAAAGGGAGGGTAGTACAAAAGAAGGAAGGAAGGGAAGAAAACAAGAAAGGAAAGAAGGAAGATAGTGTCAGCAGTGGTAAGTTGAAGGGTTTTCTTCTTTTAATGAGTTACAGAAAGTGTTTCATTTTAACTTGCAGAAATTGTAATGGATGAGATAAAAATTCTTTGGTTAGCTGCCAGTGAGGGTTCAATGTGGGGTCACTATCTTTCTTTGGCTTTGGACTCCCCCTCTGGCTCATCCTCACTGAAGACACTGAACAATCAATCAGTCTATGGATACTTATTGAACTGGGTACCCAGTATTATGCTAGCTAAGCAAAGCATGAGGTATCATGACTTTGGGACCCAACTATTTAATTGGGGGGAAGAAAGATTACATAGCTTGATATAATCCTGAAAACTCAAAATTGCTTATAGCTTCAAGAAGAGATATACTTAGCAGTTTTTTTATGAACAAAGGAAAAGAAAGTAGGCCAGTGATTTCTAATGTGTAACTCTAAGTTGGGTATCATTATTCAGGAGACCATTCTACTGAAGCAGAGTTTGTTTTGCAGATGGAAATGGCAGTGTAGGCTAAGTGAGGTTATTTATAACCTGCCACCGTTCAGGATTGCTGATGGAGACTGCAGAGTATGATTTCTTTCTGTAGATGACGCCAGCTATTTGGGTGTACACTCTTGAAAAGACGTGGTCTTTTTTAAAAGGTTGTTAACCGGCCACAGATTTGATAGGAAATGATAACAGTCTTTGGCCTTTTGCAATTACAGTAATAAAACCTGTAACTGGGCATTGGTGTCCAATGATTGATTTTAAGACTGCAGCCTTTACTTCATTCTTCTTTTGCAGGGAATAATCGCCACCAGAGAAGCTATGTTTTGTGTTCTTCCTAAGAAAGAATCATGTTTGACCATTTTTACTCTTTTTCTTGCACTTATGAAAAAAAGCTTTTCAATGATTTTTTTAGGAACTTACCTTGGTGCTCCCAGGAAGAAAAAGATTTTAGGTTTTACTGAGGTTCAAGTAAAATACTTAGTATGGTAGTTACTTCTCTGGATAGAATTGATAATGGCCTCTTTTCTCCTTTATTTCTAGCGATGGGTAAAGGAAAATGTGTAGGCTTAACAGGGCACTAAGGAATATGTAGACCATCAGTCCCCATTCCTACAAACAAAATCTGTTTTTCACCATGTTGAGTTTAGGAAGTTCTTTAGTTTCCTTTAACTCTGATTTTTGAAAAACTAATTATTTGATTGGATAAATCTTTCCAAATTAAATCCAAGATGATATTAAAGTCCTAGAAGCTGATAAACTAAACAGTGTTTAATAAAGGCCTTCTCCCCTTTGAATGCATTAAACGTTTGTAAGCATCAGAATTCTATGTTTATAACGAGTAATGTACAACATAATGTTTCAAATTGAATATCTACATAGTTCATCCCATTATGACAAGACAACAGGCAGTGCCTGGCATTAGAAGAATCAGACTGCCCAGGGGAAAACAAATGAAAGACATTTTATAGTCCTTTGACTTCTTCCTAACTCAGTGGGGCTTTGATTCCTGGTTTAAATTTATAAGATTTATTATTATTTCACTTGTAATAAAAATATGCTCATTTTCAAGTAGTAATACTCTGATTAAGAATTGAGGCAGAAAATTACTGTAACACAATGGAATGCAGAGAGCTTTGAGAGCTTTCAAAAAAATTACCAAGATAAACAACTGGTTATTTAGAGCTGATAATTAATCTTTTGGTCTGGCAAGATATAAGAGAGAAAAATGATTCCTACAGCTATCTTCCTTTGTCAGTGATAAATAAACAAAGATGGAGATTTAGACCTACCATGACATGTACACTCTCATAATGAGAGTCATTTATGAAAACCTTAGAGAAGAATTTGGCTCTTTATTGCAACTGTGCTAAGCCCCAGCTGTGTCCCTTAAATCACCTAAGGAAGCAGTGCCCTATGTTTAACACCATCTCCCAATTTTTTAACGACTTCTGGAGATGCCCAGATCACACCCTCTGGATGTGTCTTCAATGATCCTCTCATGATTTAAGCCTCTCCTGATTTAAGCCTTCAAAAATGAGACACATTCAAGATGATTTCACATTGTTCATCAGAAGATCCAAAATCTTTCTTTCTTTTCACTTCTGTCTACCTCTCTGAGACTTGGGCCTGGCTGTTTCATTGCCCCAGTAAACTGAAATGAACCCAGAAATACCATAAAGTGATATATTTTCACGCATCTTGTGGCTTTATAATCTATGTGGGCAAAGCCCTGGGAGAATGGTGAAGTTGGAAGGCTTTCGTGCTCTCTCTCCAATACTGACGGCCCTACGTCCCTTCAGTTTCAGGTGCTACTGCCGTTTTACTTCCCCTCACCCTCTATCAAACTTTTCTTTGGATCCTCATGCTTATTAAGATTCACATAACTGATAACAACCTGAAGCAATGATTTTCACTCCAGGGAGTACATCAGCATCACATGGAACATGTAAATTCCCATGTTCTGGTCCTGTTCTAGACTTAGTGAATCAGAATCCCCAGAAGTGGGAACCAGGAGATTTTGTTTTTTAAAGATCATGAGCATTCCTGATTAAGGATTATTGGCCTTGATTAGAGGTTACCAGGGACCAGGGGAAGAGGGGGATGGGGAGATATGCTTAACAGGTATAGAGTGTCTGCTTGGGTGATGACAATGTTTCGGTAATAAATGGTGGTGAAGGTAGCACAGCATTGTGAATATAATTAATACCACTGAATTGCACATTTAAAAATTGTTAAAATGGGAAATTTTATGCTATATATATGTTATCACAATAAACTTTTAAAAAAAGAAATTACTGAACTTTCCACTGGAATCTGCCTTATTAAAAAGATTCAACTAAAGCTGTTGTGATCAACTGAAGAATTTTAAGCAGCTATGGGAAAGAACTGCAGAAAGCTGAGAATTCCCAGGACATAATGGGTGGAGGGCTTTGGCTCCAAATTCCTTGCCTGTAGCAACCACATTTTTTTAAATAATAAAAGAAGTTTTATAAAGTTTTTTTTTTCCTTCTTTACAGAAAATATGAAAAAAATAAAGAAGAAAATAAAAATTATTCCAATTTATAAGACAGAGCTATTAACATTTTGGCTTATTTCCTTCCATTTTTTTTTTTTTTTTTTTTTTTTTCTTTTTTGGTCATTTATTTTGGATTTTCTGTTCATTTATTATTGTTTTATACAAGATAGGCCATATCCCTTTCATATTCTTTTCTGCCAACTAACAGTCATTTTGTTCTATGAGTGCAGGATCTATCTGATCTACTTCTCTATCTCTCTCTTCTCTCTCTCTCTCTCTCTCTGCTTAACATAATACCTCCAATGTTTCATGTGCTCAATAAATATGTGCAGACTGAATGAATTCAGTGATCTGGTTTTGGACTCCATTCTGGGCATTCACGGAAACAAATGTTACATTGATTTCTATTCCTCACATTCTCAATTGGCTTCAAAAGATAGTAATTTTTTAGGATATTTATGGAATAAATATAAAATGGAATTCTTAAATACAATTTGGGTAGCTGTTTGCTTTTTCAAAATAATGAAAATTTTTAAATTAAAAAAGCTTACTCTTGGAGGAAATAAGATTTCTGCTTCTATCTTAATTACCTTCAAAATATATCACCCTTAATGCCATTCAGCAGCTGCAGAAATCAGGATTAGAGTTGGTTGATGTTTTAGTTTCCTGGGCTGCTATGACAAATACCACGCCCTGGTTGGCTTAAACAACAGGAGTCCAAAATCAAGGCATCCACAGGCTGTGCTTTCTCCTAAGTCTGTAGCATTCTGGTGGTGGCTTTCCAGCAACCCTGTCTCTGTCTCCTCCTCACTCTTTCTTCCACCTCCAAAGTTTCCTTTGCTTCTAAGGACTTTAGTCATTGTTCACCCTGATTCAGTTTGGCCTCATTATAATAGGATCTTCAAAGATCCCATTGACAAACACATCCAAGACAGGGGTTAGGACTTGAGCATGTCTTTGTGGGAAACATGATCCAACTCACAACACTTGCATGTATCAGTAAACCCAAATAACTGACCCAAACAAGAAAAAGTTCAGAAATTGGTAGCCAGGGAGGGAATCTCAGTGCGACAATGACTGCTAATCACCTATCCAATATTCATTCTTTCTTTCTAACAAAACTGCTGTGTTATTGGAAGCAACTGTACCTGCCTTAAAATGACACTTCCTAGCCTTTCTCAGTTACTTGTGTAGTCAATGAGAATAAGAAGTCATCAAGAAGGGCTTTCAAAAAAGTCCCTTTGCTCTTTTAGCTTTCCCTCCTTCCTGCCATGAATGAAGAAATCATATCCAGAGTTCCAAAAACTATCTTTGAACCTTGCAGATGGGAACCATTCATTAAAGATGGCAGAAGAGAAATGTAGAAAGGGCTTAGTTTCCTGGTGATTTCTTGGAGCAGCATATAACTCAAGGTTGCTTCCATCTAGAATTTTATATAAGAAATTAACCCATATCTATTTTCATATTATAGTTGGATTTCTTATTTGCAGAAGCATTCAACACCTTACCAATTCATATAATTTTCACAACAAACATGGATGTATTATTATGACTGATCCCATTTTACACAATGAGGGACTGATAAATTCTAGAGTCAGAATCCAAATACATACTTTTCTTAATTATGCTATTTGGAAAGCCAAGCTGGGGCAGACAAGCTTAAGTGAGGAGGTGGCAGGTGTAGATCCCATAACAAGAACTATGTTACCAGAAACCAACAGAAACACAGAAGGAGTAAGAACCCTTGTGTAAGAGGGTGCAGGGGTGGAGTGGGGTGGAGCATACATAGTAACAAGTCCAAAGAAACATAATCATTAGGATGAGGGCTGCTCCATCTGATTGTTTTTTTTGCACTTAAGGTATTTCTAAACTTGAAACCTCAAGGCAAAATAGAAAAAGTATGCCTAGCAGTTAGCCCACTAATTGAGTTAATGTAAATGCCAATCCTGATAAATCAAATCCCAAAGAATTAATTGCCTGTTAACTCCAAATTGACCAAATAATTGCGAGTGAATCTTTTCATTCAATGCTGTTGTAGAGCCTCTCACTCAGATTAGAAATGTTCTCTTCGTTTTCTAAGACTTCTTTCCCTCTGTGTAACAGGTATGGCTCTTTTCACCAACTTAGAGTACAAATAAGGTCACATCTCTTATTCTTCTCAAATTTAAATCAGCTTGTACACTTCTGCCAGTTTATCATCAAGTCTATAACTTTACTAGAGGCCTCCCCCATTCCCTGAATTATCCAATAGCTCAGTACAAAGAAGCCAGTGATTGGTTTGAATACCTCACAAAAAGAAAATGAATTCAGGGACACACCACTTGGATGACTATTACTAAAAAATACAGAAAATAACAAGTGTTGGCAAGGATGTGGAGCAATTGAAACCCTCATGCATTGCTGGTAGAAATGTAAAATTGTAGAGCCACTGTGGAAAACAGTTTAAAGGTTCCTCAAAAAGTTAAACATAGAATTCCCAAATGACCCAGCAATTCCACTCTTAGGTATATACCCCAAAGAATTGAAAGCACGGACTCAAACAGATGCTTGTACTCCAATATTCACAGACGCTTATTCATAATTGCAAAAAGGTGGAAACAACCAAAGTGTCCATCAACAAATGAACAGATGAACAAAATGTGGTATATCCATACAATGGAATATTATTCAGCCATGAAAAGGAACAGATTTCTTATACATGCTACACATGGATGAACCTTGAAAACAATAAACTAGGTGAAAGAAGCCAGACACAAAAAGACAAATTCCGTATGATTCCACTTTTATAAAATGTCTAGGATACACAAATTCATAAAGACAGAATGCAGATTAGAGGATACCAGGGGCTGGGGGTTGGGGTATTGGGGAGTTTTTTGTTTCTTTTTGTGTTTTGAGGGATGAAAAAGTTTTGGTAATGGAAGGTGTTGATGGTAGCACAACATTGTAAGTATAATTTGACTGCTGAATTGTATACTTAAAAATGGTTAAAATGTCAAATTTTGTGTACTATACATGTTCCCAGGTTACAACTCTTTAATTTAGATTTATACACTTATCCATCACCTCCGTAGCCTGACTGCAGTGCCGGAGTGACTGGTTCAGGCCTACGTCCAGCTTTGGTCATACACAGAACCAGAGTCAACACCCCACTAATGACCTGTCAGGCCCCAGGCTTGAGCCAGAACACCAGCCCAGCCACCCCCTCCTCTCATTCGAACGTCTCCTTTGATGTCCTTTCCAGCCAGTGATTCCCAGTCAGAACCATCCTAGTCAAAAATCTTCAAAACGGGGTCCCTCCCTGGACACTATTTAACCACTATGCAGATTTACATACCCCGTCCCCAGTGACATTAAGCTTTTCATGCCAAAAGGTGTGTTTACTTGCTGTATGTTCACTTTTCCAAAAAAAAGAAACAAATGTCCATTCAGGGTGTCTTGCAGAGTCCACACAAATTGGGAACCAGTTGGCTGTGAGTCTCACTAATAAAACATACGTTTAAGTTCTGTGTCACCAGCTACTCCCCACTCTACCCCACCATAGCATAGTTACACTCTAGCCCAGTGGTTCTGAATGTGGAAAAAGGGCTATTTTGCTCCCCAGGGGACATTTGGCAAAGTCTGGAGACATTTATGGTTGTCCTTACTGGGGAAGTTACTGGCATCTAGTGGGTAGAGGCCAGGGATGCTGTTAAACATCCTACAATGCAAAGGATGGCCCCCTACACCAAAGAATTATCTAGCCCAAAATATCAATAGTGCCACTGTTGAGAAACCCTGCTCTACTCACATAGTACTTAGGGATGGGAGAGTCCATCACTTTAACCTGTTCATGATAGTCTAATCAGTTATTTCAGACTCCAAAGTACTATTTAAACCTGGCCTCTTTATTTACCTAATTTGGTAATTTACTTAATTTAGCAGGTAATTGATCATACTCTTTCACTTTTTCCTCTGTAGACGCAGACAAAATGTATAGCTGATGGGTTTATAAAATCCTTCATCCTTTTTGTTTCAATTCTCTCTGTTTACTGGAAGGTCATTAAGTTGCTTTGCTTTTGAAGTCCATTTATTACTTCTAAATCTAGTGCAGTCTATTTAGTCTTTCTTAATGTTGTCTAATGAAACATTAATGAGGAGCTCACGCACAGTCATAGAATTTGTCTGATTACACCATTAATTTTTAATAAGTTTGCTGCTTACACTTTAGGATAACATAACAGAAACTGGATAATGTAATTCTTTCTGGGTGGAGTGCCCCTAAATTTGGCTCTAAATTATTAATAACGTAGGCTGAGGACGTTAAAGAGTCTTTTGCCCATAAATTTATTGTAGTCTTTGACTACGTAATTTCTATCAACATATTTTCTTCCCAGAAATTTCTTGTACTCAATTTCTAGGTCTGAATACATCCAATTTTCTTCAGAGTGCAGTCCTCAGAATTCAAAACCTAGGAAACTGAGCTTCATCAATTTCTTAAATGCTGTTGAGAAACATTACCAGTTTCCTAAGAAGAAAGGTGGGTCGTTATTTTAAATATCAATTTTTGGCTTCTAGAATCCAGGTAATGTCTTTAATCTGATCTATTTCTATGCCTCAGTGGTCTAAGTTTATTACACATTGCTTTAAAATTCTCCCCATATGAATTGTGGGCACAAAGTTTCATTGATATTCCACTGGTTCACCAGCTACTGAATAATCTAAGTTCTATGGTAGCAAAGATTGTTAGGTTACTTGGCCATTAAAAGCATCTTTTACAGTTGGAAATACTCCAGCACAAAAAAAGGTTAAATTAGTTGTTCTAGTCAATAAACCTAGAATGTCTGTACCCCAGCCCTTTTTTGAAGAATGGTAGCAACCATTTCCTTCAATAGAGCAAAAATGATAGTGAAGATCAGACTGTAAAGTTTTATGAAGACTCCTATATAATCCTGACTCTAGCAGTCATAACTACCCCGTGCCAAAACTTGATGACAACCACAAACTAACTCTGTCAATGCTTGGTAGCTATTAAAAAAAAAAAGAAAAAAATTCAAGCTGTGCTCCTGTGTTTGGACTTAGAATCATTATAAAACATTACAAAAGAAACATCCCATGAATTTTTCAGCCTCAGCCCATCAACATTGGCTTAGTGAGAATGACCAACCCCTCCAGCCTCGGCTGATCCAGCCACCATTTCTCTCAGCCAAAGCCGATCGGTTTGACTGCAAGTTAGAGTAACAAAGTTGCTGTAAGCTCTTTGTACTGCCACAGCCTGGCTTTAGTGGAAAAACAACAAATACGAAAATCAAGCTGGTCATTTTGATCATGTAGCTCAAATTGCTGAGGTACGAGGGGGCTAATTAACCCCAGATTTTGCTGAATCAGTTGAGAAACAGACCCAGAAGTCAATGGAAATTAAAATATTAGCTTTATTGCTAGTGAAATAGAATAAAGCTGCCTAGAATGAACCTATGACAAAGTCAGGCTCCCTGCTCTTTTTTTCCCCGAGTTGTCCTAAGTAGCTGTTCTCTGCTTATCACCGGAAGAACTATGTGTCCTGTGGAAAGGCTGGTTGAGAAAACACGGATGCCAGTATCTCAATTCTCTTCTAGACATTTCACCATGGGAAGGGGTTTCCAGGAGCCTGAAAATTCTATCTTCAGGGCTAAAGCAAGACTGGAAAACCCAAGAGAAGGAGAACATGATCCTCACCTACCCCAGGCTCTCATTGCTTTGCAAAACAAGGAACTTAAATTTTCAGTTTTCAATAGTCAGTTTTTAGGTATAGAAATAAAAATAGCCTTTTTGTTTGTTTTGTTTTTTTTTTTTAATAAAGAGGATTTATTAGGTTACAAATTTACAGTTCTAATGCCATAAAAGTGTCCAAACTAAGGCATCAACAAGAGGATACCTTCAATGAAGAAAGGCTGATGGTGTCTGGAATACCTCTGTTAGCTGGGAAGGCACGAGGCTGCTATCTGCTTGTCCTTTTCCTGGGTTGGTTTCAAAATGACTTTCTCCAAAATGTCTCTGGGCTTCTGTTTCTCTTAGCTTCTGTCTCTCAGCTCCTGTGCATCCTTGCTTGTTCTCCCAGGGTGTTTCTCTCTAAGCATCTGGGGGTCCTCTCTTAGCTTCTCTGGAGCAAACCCTGGGCTTCATCTCTTAGCTTACCATCTCCAAATGTCTTTCTGTCTGCTTCTTCAAGTGTCTGGGTCTGTGTTGGCTCTTTTTTTTTTTTTTTTATCTTCATTTTATTGAGATATATTCACATACCACGCAGTCATACAAAACAAATCGTACATTCGATTGTTCACAGCACCATTACATAGTTGTACATTCATCACCTAAATCAATCCCTGACACCTTCATTAGCACACACACAAAAATAACAAGAATAATAATTAAAGTGAAAAAGAGCAATTGAAGTAAAAAAGAACACTGGGTACCTTTGTCTGTTTGTTTGTTTGTTTCCTTCCCCTATTTTTCTACTCATCCATCCATAAACTAGACAAAGTGGAGTGTGGTCCTTATGGTTTTCCCAATCCCATTGTCACCCCTCATAAGCTACATTTTTATACAATTGTCTTCAAGATTCATGGGTTCTGGGTTGTAGTTTGATAGTTTCAGGTATCCACTACCAGCTACCCCAATTCATTAAAACCTAAAAAGGGTTGTCTAAAGTGTGCATAAGAGTGCCCACCAGAGTGACCTCTCGGCTCCTTTTGGAATCTCTCTGCCACTGAAGCTTATTTCATTTCCTTTCACATCCCCCTTTTGGTCAAGATGATGTTCTCCGTCCCACGATGCCAGGTCTACATTCCTCCCCGGGAGTCATATTCCACGTTGCCAGGGAGATTCATTCCCCTGGGTGTCTGATCCCACGTAGGGGGGAGGGCAGTTATTTCACCTTTCAAGTTGGCTTAGCTAAAGAGAGAGGGCCACATCTGAGCAACAAAGAGGTATTCGGGAGGAGGCTCTTAGGCACAACCATAGGGAGGCCTAGCCTCTCCTTTGCAGCAACCGTCTTCCCAAGGGTAAAACCTGTGGTAGAGGGCCCAACCCATCAAACCACCAGTCCCCTATGTCTGTGGTCATGTAAGCAACCATGGAGGTGGGGTAGGCAAATACCCTTGCATTCTCCACAGGCTCCTCAAGGGGGCACTACATCTTTTTTTTTTCCTTGTTTTTTTTTTTTTTTTTAACTTTCCCTTCTTTTTTAAATCAACTGTATGAAAAAAAATTAAAAAAAAAAAAAACATACAATAAAAGAACATTTCAAAGAGACCATAACAAGGGAGTAAGAAAAAGACAACTAACCTAAGATAACTGCTTTACTTCTAACCTGTTCTACTTTACCCCAAGAAAGTTACCTAATATAGCAACATTTCTGTGAACTTGTTCCTACTATATCGATCAGAAATTAACAGACCATAGTCATTCCTGGGCATTCCCAGAACGTTAAATAGCTTATCTGTTCTTGTTGGATTATTGTTCCCCCTTCCTTATTTGCTCTCTATTGCTAGTTCCCCTACATTCTACATTATAAACCATTTGTTTTACATTTTTCAAAGTTCACATTAGTGGTAGCATATAATATTTCTCTTTTTGTGCCTGGCTTATTTCGCTCAGCACAAACAGGACAGTTTTAAAAGTAATACAAAATCCATACATCAAACTCCAGCATACCCTGATACCCAGATTCACCAATTTTAACATTTTGTCACATTTGCTCTATCATTCTATCTATCCAATTCTAGCTATCTATATCATCTATTTATGTATCAATTTTCATTCTCCTTGAACACATAACACTTCCATGTACATTTCCTAAGAAAAAGGATATTCACGTATGTAAATTTAAGTACAATGATTAAGTTCACTATTGACATAAAGCTTTCAGTCTATATTCCAATTTTTTCATATGTCCCTATACTGTCCTTTTGGGCCTTTTCTCCTCCAATATTAGATCAAAATCATGAATTCTGATCTCCCACTTTTCCCTTAGGCATTTTCATTATAAATTATTTCCAACAATCTCAATTTCATCTTTAAAGTAACAAATTCTAGGTTATTACTCTACAAATCTATGACTTTGGTTTCCTCAGGCTAATTATTTTTATGTTTCCTCATTACCTTTTTGTTTTTTAAAGAAATAGTCTTTATCCTTAAAATAGGCCTAGCTTTTAAGATCATTTGAAATACACTATTGAACCGATGACTCAGACAGGATTTGATAAAGTATTTAACTCCTTCAACAAGAGCTTTTTTGTGGAGATGGCCAGATTATATTGTTTTAGTTTCTTATCTGCTAAAACAAATACTACACATGGGTTGGCTTACAAAAGGCATTTACTGGCTCACAGTTTCAGAGGCTAGAAGGCCTGCTTCTTCCCAGGGTTGGTATCTTCTGTCTGTCTGGCAATCTTTGGGGTTTCTTGTTTTTTTCTATCACAAGGCATCTGCTTCTTTCTCTTCCAGGTTCTGTTGACTTCCAGCTTCTATCTGCTCCCATGGCTTCTCTCTCCATCTTCTGACTTTCACTTTGCTTATAAAGGGCTCCAGGGATCCAGATTAAAGCTGGACCTGACTCAGCTGGGCCACACCTTGACTGAAGTAATTTCTTGAACAGATCTTATTTCCAGTGGGTCCACACCCACCAAAATGTGGACCAAGACCAGAAGCAGGTCCAAACTGGGATACACAATTTAATCCACCACATATAGTATTAACCTTGCCTTTGATGACAAGGTTAAAATTAGAATCTCAAATAATAGTGGAAATAATTTTGAACAGTGGCTCTCAACTCTGGCTGCACATTACAATGACCTGATGAGCTTAAAAAGAATGAATATTAATGGGCAGTCTCCACTCACAGAGGTTTGGATTTAATTGGTCTAAGATGTGGCTCACACATCAGGTTTTGAAGATTCCCCAGCAAGGCCTCCAAATTTGAAGCAAACCCTCTCTTTCTGGCAGAGGCAGCCCCAAGGCAGGGGTCAGCTCTTGACTCCAGCTGTGCCCTGCCTGTTTTCCCTCCTCTCCCAACCACCCTAGCAGGTCCTCTTTAATCAGTGTGTAACTGCATAAATATTTGCAGAGGCCCGCTCCACAGGTCTTACTTCATAGATGTGGAAAATGAAGCCCTGAGGTGTTGAGTGAGTCAGTAAATAGGAAGGGACCTGAACCGGGTAGAGCCCCATGGGTACTGAATTAGATCCGTGGACAGAGAGGCTGGTCTGAGGACTGCCACTTAGAAACCGTGTGGCCTCAGAAACTTGAGCTCTCTGGATCTCGGTCCCTTCCTGTGTTAAAAAGCAAAATGGGAGTGTGTTGAATCTCTCTTTCAGCTTTGGGGAACTCTAGAGCTGGTTTTGTTCAGTCTATTCCAAGTATAGGTGCAGGGCAGTGTTCTGGTTTGCTAATGCTGCTGTTATGCAAAATACCAGTAATAGATTGGCTTTTATAAAGGGGATTTATTTGGTTACAAAGTTATAGTCTTAAGGCCATAAAAGTGTCCAAGCTATGGAATGTATGGTGTGAGAACAAAACCATCTTAAAAAAAAAAAAATGGGTTGACGACAAAACCTTGAGGGCAATATACTGAGTGAAATAAGCCAGACACACAAGGACAAATATTACAGGGTCTCACTGATAGGAACTAATTATAATATGTAAATAGTCACGAAATATAAGGTATCAAGGTACAAGACAAGGCTTAAGAATGGGGAGCAGTTGCTTAGTATGAGCAGAATGTTCAACTAGGATGAACTTAAATGTTTGTAAATAAACAGAGGTGTCGGTAGCAAGATGTGAGAATAACTGAGTGCTGAATGGTGTGTGAATGAGGTGGAAAGGGGAAGCTCAGAGTCACATATGTCACCAGAAGGAAAGTTGAAGGTCAAAAGATGGGAACGTATAAAACTGAATCCTATGGTGGGCAATGTCCATGATTAACTGTACAAATATTAGAAATCTCTTCCATGAACCAGAACAAATGTATGACAATACAATTAGAAGTTAATAATAGAGGGGCATATAGGGAAGAAATATATACCTATTGCAAACTATATACTACAGTTAGCAGTATTTCAATGTTCTTTCATAAAGAGTAACAAATATTCTATACCAACACTACGAGTCAACAATTGAGGGGGGTTGGTTAGGGATATGGGAGGATTCGAGTTTCCTTTTCTTTTTTCTTTTTTTTTTTCTTTTTTCATCTTTCACTTTATTTCTTGTCTGGAGTAATGAAAAGTTTCTAAAAATTGAACAAAAATTAAGTGTAGTGATGGATGCACAGCTGTATGAGGGTAGCAGGGGCAACTGACTGTACACTTTGGATCTTTGGATAATTGTATGGTATCTGAACAATCTCAATAAAAATTTAAAAAAAAAAAAGTGTCCAAGCTAAGGCATCAGCAATAGGGTACCTTCACAGAAGAACACTGATGGTGTCAGGAATACATCTGTTGTCTGGGAAGGCATGTGGCTGGAATCTTCTTCCTTTGCTCCCAGGTTGTATTTCAAAATGGCTATCTCTCAGGATGCTTCTCTCTATGCATCTGGGGGTATTCTCTTAGTTTCTCCCAGGCAAACCCTGGAGTAGCAAAAGTTTACTTTCAATGGCCATCTTCAAAACATCTCTCTCGGCTGCGCTAACATCAGAGGCCTGCAACTCCAAGCTTGTCTAAGCATCAGCATCAGCAAGCATCTGGGCCTGTGTGGCTCTCTTTTAAAGTACTCCAGTGATTAAATCAAGACCCATGTTGAATGAGCTGGGCCACATCTCCATGGAAATAATCTAACCAAAGGTGTTACCCACAGTTGGGTAGTAGGTCACATCTCCCTGGAAACAACCTAATCCAAAGATTCCAACCTAATCAACACTGATACAACTGCCCCCACAAGATTGCATTAAAGAACATGGCATTTGGGGGGACATAATACATCCCAACCAGCCCAGGGAATGTATTAGACTGGATTCAGTTTATATCAAGAGGTGATACAAACAGTTTTGCCACCAGTGCTCCCGCCCTCCAAACAGTGGCTTTTACCCAGCGACTTAGAATCACAAAGAAAGGATAAAGCACAAGCAAGCTTTATTGCTGACTCCTATCCTCCTAAGACCCAGTGGGAAAGAAGGAGAGGATTCCTAACCAGGGAAGGGGACTTAAGGATTACAGAGTCTTCACACATCCTGGCAGGATTTGAGGCACGCTGAAAGTGGGGAAAGGTGTTTGGAGCTGAACTGCCAGCTGGGGAAATGCAGGGAAATGGGGTCTTTTCTTGCTAACAAAGAGTGGGAACAGGGCTGACTTCCTTTGACGGATCTCAGTAACCCAGAACTGGTCATTGGACAGTTCTGATGCTTCAGTCAGTGCATGAGAATGACTTAGAGGGAATGTTAAAACACAGATTTCTGGCCTCCACCCCCAAAGTTTCTGATTCAGTAGATCTGGGGAGATGCTTGAGAATTTACATTTCTAACAAGTTTCTAGGTGATGCTGATCTACTGGTCTGGGGACCACATTTTGAGAACCACTGCTTTAGGTCATCTTAGAGCCACTACTCTTCCTCTAATAAGGCAGCCACAGTGCATTTGGACCAGTCATATCCTTTGGAAAACTTCCATATCCACTTGCACTTTTTGTGAACTCTTTGAGTTTCATCAGGATTGATAAACAATATTGTTAACCAAAGTTAAAATTTGTCACTCTATTAAGTCACAAATATCTCCCCCCCCCAAAAAATTTTGACCTTTTATTTGACAGCCTAATATCACAGATAAAGATCACATTGAGATTTGCTTCTATATATTGTCTTTGACAGTTTTTAAAGTTCCATTTGGCAACTATTAGTGTCTTCACAAATTTGCCTTCTTTCTCCATTTGTGGTCAAGAGACTATAATATTTTTGCTATTATAAATAATGCCTCAATAAACATATTTAGGTATAATATCTTTTTTTTAACTGCATTTTGAATTGCAGATACAGCTCCTGTTTTATGATGAGGTAAATTATCCTTCATGTACATTTTTTGAAATGCTTTTCTCAACAAATAGTTCTATGCCACTCCCATCCCCTCTCTCAGCCTCCAGTCCTGAGGCCTTGTTGAGTGTGACTGCACTATTCAACCAAATAATATTTATTGAGCACCTACTATGGTCCTGTGCTTGACACTGGGGATACAGTGGTGGACAAGACAATCACGGTCCCTACTTTTATGGAGCTTACGTACTGGGACAGACAAATGAGAGAGAGATCAAGTAACTGCAATTCAGCCATGCAAAGAATGGGTGGAACATTTCAGCCAAAGAAACTGCATGTGCAAAGGCCCTGTGGTGCAAAAGAGTTCCAGGTAGAGAAACTGAAAGAACAACTCAGCTAGAACCAAGGGAATGGTGAGGAGAGATGCAGGATTCCATAGTAAAATGCTTTGTAAGCTATTGTTCAGATTTAGGATTTTATTCTTAGTGAAAGGAGAAGCCTTTGAATGGTTTTAAGCAGAGGAGCTATGTGATCAGATTTTTGTCTTAAGATCACTTTTGCTGTTGGGTAAAGAATGGATTAGAGCATGTTGGGACCAAAATGGTGGGGCGAGACACTTCAGGGTTTCACCCCCCAACAGAGCTTTGAACAACAAGCAAAAATCGGCAGAACCATCTTTTCCGGAATAAAAATGCATAACCCAACTATATTTTGTTTACAAGAGACTCAACATAATGGACGGTCATTGTAGTATCTAGGTAAAGGCGGTGCAAGATTAGAGTGGTTGTAGAGAAGGTGAGTAGAAGACAACATGTAGTTGTCTTTGGAGGTCAGGTGTATGAGATTTCCTGATATATGAGGAGAAGAGAGTGAGGGAAAGAGAGGAATTGAGGAAGATGCCCAGATTTCTGGCTTGAGGAATGGAGGGAAAAGTTATATAATTTACAAACATGGTTAGACTTGGGAGGTGAGGAAAAGATTGCTCAAGAGCCAAATTAAGTGGCATTTCCTGAGTGGTCTTCCAGGATCCCCCTCTAAGGAACTTGGCCTAAGGGGAGACTGTGAGACTGACACTCTGTTTTCTCTTCCTGCCTCCATGCTCTTTGGGATTCTTCTTCCCCAAACTATTTTAGGGTGCATTAGCCTTCCCAGTTACCGAACTCTTGGGACCACAGCCCCTCTGGACTACTCTCTCAACACTTCTGTTACTCTTAAGGGGTTTTTACTGTGAATTCTAAAGGGAAAAGAGGCAGATTTTAAGAACTTTAAAACTTCTAATTCCTGGCTTTGTCCTTACATTTAGTCATGGTAAATGGAAGCCCAGATGGCTTCCTGCTTTGGGATTTTATTTCTGAGAGGGGACTTCACCAACATCTCTTGTCTCAAACCCTCTTGTCTTCAACCTTCCCCTTTGGAAACAGTCCTAGGCATCTAGGCATGCTTTAGTTCATTTACTGGGGGCCATGGAAACCATCAGATGCCCTGTCTTCTTAAGTTTCCAATTTGCATTTCCTTTAATTACAAACTCAGTGATATCTATCTCTGCGATTTCTCTACCTGCACCCTCAGTGGACCACAGTGGACTGGTCCGGGCATTCCTTCCATACTGGCCTTGTAGCCTAAGAAACTGCATGGGGTTCCAGAGGTGATGGACCTACATAGTTCACTACACACAGTCATATAAACCAGATACCTTCTTATTAATTTTCAATATGAAAAATAATCACTAGACATGCTGAATATTTGTGTTTGCACTCTTCCCATGTAGGCAAGCTATATGGGGAGCCAAGTTATCAGACAGTTGCTTGGCGAGGAAGGGATAATTGGAGGTGTGGAGGTGGGACACAGGAGTGTCACAATTTGAAAATTTGTTGGCATCTACCCAGGACTTCAATAAGAAGGAAGTCTGAAGGGCTCCCATCTGTGATCGGTGCTTAGATGGGCACTGCTAGTCTTGTCTCTGGCAAGTAATTTCCACCTCTTTGGCTGACCAAACCCTCCCCTGTCCCCATTATTTAGATACATATTAATATCTGCATTCTTACTGCCTTGGGAAGCATTTGATCTCCTTAAGGTACCTGATAATCTCTTCTTTGATTCATTAGAAATTCATTTATAGTTTCACTCTCAGAGAGCCACTCAATTTCCAAGGTTTTGAGGGCCACAGTGACAGCCACACTAAAGAGAATTTTTTTTTCCAGTTTCCTTGCCTACAAAAGAGCAGAGAATATATTTGGATAGGACAGAGGGAAGGAAGATAGAGGTCCTGGAAAAGGGGGCTGTTTTGTTGGGACAGGATACTGCAAACCCCTAGTAATTGGTGAATAGTAAGAAGACCCCAAGGAACTGAGAGACTCCAAGTGAGGGAGGGGCTGAAAAGCAGAGAAGGGGAAGAGTGAACACGAACCTCTACTTTGCAATTTTCCCTAGAGTCGATTCTTACAGTATCATCCTACCTCTTCACAAAGAGCGGCCAGTGAAAACTGAGAAGACAGCAACTTTTTTACCTCATAAAGCTAGGCTCAATTTGAAACAGAATATTAATGGTAAAGGCTCAATATCTCATTACCAATCCCCATGGGCATACAGTCCCTTGAAAAGATAAATATTTGAATAGATGATGATTATATGTATGATAATTTATACTCATCATTCCAAGTACATTTGCATTGAATCTTTTATTTTAAACTAGTGCTTCTGAGTGAGATGTGTAACAGTTATGCACACATATGCTTTTAATTCTGAACTCAGGATTTGAGGATCATGAAGCCCATACAAGCCTTTGAAAAAGGGCAGTTCCTATATTGATATACCCAAGACCGGCAGCAAAATATCTAGATTCTTTTTCTTTCAGTTCATTGAGTTGAAATAGATTGAGGCTTACCCTGGTTTCCTCAAAATCTTGCTTGAAGGTAAAATTGAGGTCACCTTAATAGCCATCAAAACCACTGCTTATTGTCAAGCTTGAAAACTTGTTTGAAATTCTGTTTGGGGGGAACTTTAACCTTTTTCTGATTTCTAATCAGCTTTTTTTCAATGACAGGAGTTCAGTGGAAAGTGAAAAGAGGTGGGGAAGTTGTCTGTGGTACGAAGGTTGCAAAAGTAATAGGACTCCTTCTTTCATCTCTTCCTCTGAAGCAATTCCAGCGATTAGTGTTGCTTTCATTAAAGTATCCACTGGAACCAATCCTCCCCAAAAAAGACATCGATATATACAAGTAGAATCCCAGATGGGCCATTGGTTGATTTATGCTGATTCATGTAATTCCAATCTCACAGATTTGACTTCACTGGCAACTCTTAGAAGATGATGTTTTCTTACATGGACTCTTCATAGATGACAGCCTATTAGAGATTCTTCCCAAATCCCTGTAGTCGGAGCATTCTGGAGTCAAGTACTTTTCCATGAGGTGAAGAACTGCTTTCAAGTGGAAAAGGAATATTCCGTTCATCAGGACATGGGGTAAGAATGACTGCCAGAAGACACAGCAACACAGACGTCTCCAGTGCAGAAGAGCTTTGCTTTATTTTTACATTTTGAAAAGACCCAGGCAAGTGATTGTTTTTTAAAATAAGGAGCAGTCTGTTCTCAAAGATAAATTTATTTATCCTTTCATTCATTCAACAGATATTTACATAATATATACTATGTGACAGGAAAAGGTATTTGGTTTCAAGTATACCTTTAATTCTAACAGAACTTACACTAGAGTGAGGGAGATGGATAGTGCTCCGGTTTGTTAAAGCTGCCATTATGCAAAATAATGAGAAATAGACTGGCTTCCCTGAAGAAAGGCGGATGGCATCCGGAACCCCTCTGTCAGCTGGGAAGGCACATAGTTGGCATCTGCTAGTCCTTTGCTCCGGGGTTCTGGTTTCAAACTGGCTTTCTCCAAAATGTCTCTGGCCTTCTGTGTCTTTAGCCTCTCTCTCTCAGCTCTCTGCTTGGTTAGCTTAGTGCATTTCTCTCTAAACATCTGGGAGTTCTCTCTTAGCTTCTCTGGGGCAAACTCTGGGCTTCGTCTCTTAACTTAACATCTTCAAACGTCCTTCTGTCTGCATCTTCCAACAACTCCAAGTACCTGGGTCTGTGTCAGCTCTTAGCTTCTCCTGGGGACAAACTCTGAATTACATATCATAGCTTCACTCCAAAATGTCTCTCTCAGCTTCTCTGGGGTGTTTTGTCTTCTCTGCTCTCTGTGTGAGCTCTCTTTACAGGACTCCAGTGATCCAATTAAGACCCACCTTGAATGGGCAGGGCCACACCTCCACGGAAATAATCTAATCAAAAGGTATCAACCACAGTTGGGAGAGTCACATCTCCATAGAAACACTCAATCAAAAGTTTCCACCCTAAAGAAAAGACTAATAAGTCTGCCCCCACAAGTTTGCAGTAAAGAACATGACTTTTGTGGGGGACATAATAGATTCAAACCAGCACAGATAGAAAGAAGCAAAGACAAATAAACCCAATAATTTCAGATACTGATAGGTTTTTTAAAGAAATGAATATGATAGTTAAAATGAACTGGGGAAGGAAATTTGATCATGGAAGACTTCTCTGAGGAGGTGATGTATGGGCTGAAAAATGAAAGATGAAGAGTCAGTCAAGGAAAGAGGAGGCAGGAGAGCATTTCAGGCAGAAGGACCACTGGGAGCAAAGATCTTTAAGCCAGAAAGAGCAGAAGTGGGCTTTCTAGAAGGTAAAGGAGCCAGTGTTCCTGGCTGAAGGTGAAATGGGATCAGTGAAGTAGATGGGAGCTTTACCACTGGAGACCTGGTTTAGGCTATGGTCAGGGATTTGGATTTTCCTAAGGGCAATGAGGAGACATTGAGGGATTTCCATTAAGGGAGTCATGTGGTTTGACTACAAAGGAGCCTGTTCAAACAATTACCCACTGACCAAAACCTTGTTTCTTTTAATTATTTATGAAGTTGAGACCCGTACATAGTAGATGTTACCAGCTCAACTTTGCAGAGTCTCAAATTGAATGTGACTGTTTTTTTAAAAAAATTCATTTAATTGAGATATATTCACATACCACACAGTCATACAAAACAAAGCATACATTTGATTGTTCACAGTACCATTACATAGTTGTGCATTCATCACCAAAATCAATCCCTGACACCTTCATTACCACACACCCAAAAATAACAAGAATAATAATTAAAGTGAAAAAGAGCAATTAAAGTAAAAAAGAACACTGGGTGCCTTTGTTTGTTTGTTTGTTTGTTTTCTTCCCCCATTTTTCTACTCATCCATCCATAAACTAGACAAAGGGGAGTGTGGTCCATATGGCTTTCCCAATCCCATTGTCACCCCTCATGAGCTACATTTTCATATAATCGTCTTCAAGATTCATGGGTTCTGGGTTGTAGTTTGATAGTTTCAGGTATTTACTGCTAACTACTCCAATTCACTAGAACTGAGAAAGGGTTGTTATGACTGTTTTAACAGCCTTTGAAGATTTCCGTGATGTTTTACTTCACTGGTTCTGATTCTGTCTCCACTTTAAGAAATGGC
The DNA here is from genome assembly GCF_015220235.1 of Choloepus didactylus. Taxonomy (NCBI): domain Eukaryota; kingdom Metazoa; phylum Chordata; class Mammalia; order Pilosa; family Megalonychidae; genus Choloepus; species Choloepus didactylus. Next base: position 18,770,614 of record NC_051321.1, read on the forward strand.
CAGATAGTCAATGACTATGAATTAAAAAGTGGTTTAATCTTCTGGTGATGATATTTAATATAAAAATCAACTGTAAGCTACACTTCAACATTTTATTTAGAAATTTCTGTTTGTGCTGAATTCTTTCTAATTCTTTTTCATGTCATTTTTAAGATGTAATTTTCTGTTTTTCTAATTCTTTTAACATTTTTAAGGTACTTTCTCCATTTTTTTCAAGTAACAAATCAATGTTTGCTACTTTTAGCTATTCAACAGACCAAATTTATTACATGATGTGATTGTACCTGTCACTTTCTGGTCCATTTCTTGATTTAGCACTTTTAGGATTTTTAATCTTTTAAAAATATTCTTCCTTTACAATTTAGTGTTTATGGTTAAGTCAAGTCAAGTTTGGAATATTAATTCTACAGTCCATTATGCTAAACCCTTGTAGGCATTCTTTCCACAAAATTTAATAATTCTCCTTTCTCAAATGTGAATCTTTCTGCAAACTGCTACTGAGTCCATGTATATAATTTTTTCTGGTTAGAAATAAACATTTAAGCATTTGATCTATTGCAGGATTGTATTATCTGCTTCTCATTTGCTTGGGATGCTCTTTAATTTAAATAAAAATATTACATTAATTATTTAAAATTTAAATTCTAGAAATACAAAACTAAAACACATCATTTGAGGAATTAAGTAACAGAATAATAAGATGCTTACTGTTTTAAAAGTAAGAAGTATCATTAAAATAATTTTTGAAACAACCTTTTTGGTAAATCAGTAAACTTGATAAATTTGCAGAAATGTTCATTTGGCAAAATGTCATTGGATAAAATGAATTTCTGTAAATTGGCATTTGACAAATTGATTTTTGCCTAAGTCACACATAAAAGATTCAATTTTCATCGAGGAAAAAAGAACAGTCTGACATAAACATGGAAAATGTATATCAAATTCAAGCCTCTACCTTTTGAGAAAAACACAATCTGCTTACAGGTTGAAACCAGCACTTTTTAAAATTCTAATCATCAAAGTTTCAGAAAATCTGGAGGGCCATTCTCAGCCCAGCATCTCTTTATATATGGTTTTATCAAACATATGAAAAGTCATGTTTTCTGCTAGATTTCCATGGCAGATTTTCCAAATGCTCACCTTTCATAAACAATCTTTTTCTAGGATGAAAACCCAAGGAGAGGAGACAGCTTCAATAAAACAGAGACATGCATTTATAAGTGCTTCTCATTACATGTCTTCCTGGATTTTTTTCTCCAACAAATTTCCTGGTAGACTGCCGGCTGTCTACCAAAAACACTGTTACAATTGTGGGATTTTATGATTTAAAAGTAATTTAAAAATCAATCCCCACTGCCATTTACTCTAAGAGACACTCACTCGCTTTGTACCTGTTTCAGAATGTGGTCAAATAAAAGAAGCTTTTCCTGGCCCTCATCGTCCGCCAAGTCAGAGGTTATGCCTTTCTCCTACTCAAGTTCCGTTTTATGAGAGCAGTAACTGTTTTTCACAGGCCTTCACTTTTTGCCTTTCCTTTTCTCCCTTTCTGAAACAGTGCTAAGAAGCTGCTTCTGAATTTTTGCCCACCTTGTATACTGCATCTTGCTCATCTAGCTCAAATCTCATCACTTCTCGTCTACGTCTTTGTGTGGCTTTTCCACGCCCAGAAGGCAGTGTAAAAATTAAGAGGAGGCTATTTTAAGAAAAGTGGCAGCAGCATCAACACGGGAGCAGAAGCAAATGTGCATGAAATGCCAGTGTCCTTCCTTATCCAAGATAAGGCAGAATGACAAACTGAATAGTTAGAGACACTTTTATCTAGAAGACAAACATTTCCTTTAAATACATGACTTCAGGGTTTTCATTATTGTTATTATAATATTATTTGTGCAATAAAAAGTTAAGGGAAAAATAGATGAGTACACTGGTGTGGTAGGTGGAATAATCCCCTCCCTCCAAGGATGTCCATCCTAATCCCCAGAGCTATGAATATATTACCTTACATGGCAGAAAAGGCCTTGCAGTTATGATTAAGTTAAGGAGCTTGAGATGGGAAGATAATCCTGGATTATCTGGGTGGGCCCAATGTAATCACAAGAGTCCTTACAAGAGGGAGGCAAGAAAGTCTGTGTCTGAAAGGAGATATGAGGACAAAAGCAGAGTTTGGAGAGGTGCCATTGCTGGAAAGGGGCCATGAGCTGAGGAATGCAGGCGGCCACTAGTAGCTGGAAAAGGGAGGGAAGCAGATTCTCCCCTAGAGCTGCCAAAAGAAATGCAGCCTTGCCAGTCCACTATAAGATAATGTGTTGTTGTAAGCCCCATATTTCTTGGCAATTTGTTACAGCAGCAATAGGAAACTAATACAACTGGAATGTCAGAGGGACTTCCCACTGGGAATCCTTTCTATTGAGTAAGATCTCTTTAAAGAAATATTTTTGCATTTTTAAATAAACTTTTTTCTTTGAACTAATTTCAAACTTGCAGGACAGTTGCAAAAATAATATAAAACCTACACAGAGAATGCAAAAATACATCCTACCCAGATACCAAGATCCACCAACTTTTAATATTTTGCCACATTTGCTGTATCATTCTTTCTATGCATCTATCCGTCCATCCATCTATCAATCCATTGTCTGAACACTTGAGTGTACATTGTATTCATCATGCTCCTTGAACACTTAATACTGCCATGTACATTTCCTAAGAACAAAGAGATTTGTTGCTGACAGGGCGGCGCAGGAATGAAACACAGACACAAAGTTAAGAATTAAGGGAGCAGGGGGCCCACGGCATCTCGTGCTAGGTGGACAATAATGCATCTTTGCTCTAGTTATTTATTTCAGAAGATCAGGGAGTATATGCTAAATGTCCTCAGGCTCGGGAGAGCCCACCAGATACCTATGTTCACATCCTGTTGCATATCAGAAGGAACAATCTAGGTTTAGGACAATGGTAAAGACTCAGTTTCCCACAGAGGTTCACTTGTGATTATCTTAAGCACAGTTACCAAGTTCAAGAAATTTAACATTGATAAAAAGTTTACAGTCTGTATACCAATATTTTTGTATGCATGCCATTTTCATCCATGTCATAGGAGTAAGAATAAAACTGGGACTGGAAAGAGAAGCACCCTCTACCTGCAGTGTCCCCATAGCACCCTACTACTGGCAAAACTTAACATTGTGCCTGCTGGCAAAGGAGAAATATTTACAGGGTCCAGCTCTGGTGTCACAATGCAGGGCAACTAAGGGAGCTGGGCAGCAATAAATTGATGACTGGCACAGTCCACCCCTTTGGCTAGTCCACCCCTTTGGATACTTAGCACCCTTTTACCCTTTTATGAGACATTTGAACTCATAACAAAAACAAAACACCTCTATGTTTCCACCTAACAAGACACAGCTTTCCTTCATAAAAGTGAGGATGTGCTTACCTTTTCCTCAAAATGAAGAGATGCACAGGCTTAACAGTCAATGTGTCCATTACTAGCTATTTTAATAACTCTCAATCAGTCCCAATGAAGTTTCTGTTACTTAAAGACGAAATCATAATGTCAACCTCAAATAATTATATATAAAATAATAATGGGAGAAGGAGAGAGAAGAAATGTTTATCATATGCAAATATAAACTTATAACAAGGAAAGAGAAAATAAACAGAGCTACTAAAGTCCTCATTTCTGTAACAAGACCATAGATGATAATCTATGATTTTCTTCTTCTGCAACCCATTCCATATTTACTTTGCCCCAACCAGAACCTCAGAAGGTCAGGATTCTTTGCCTTGTGGAATGGCCCAAAACTTCATTCCCTAAGTCTTCAATCATCCTGCTTTTTGTTTCTATAGTTTTCAATTAACTTTTACTATTGGGCAGTTGAAAGAATCTTGTGTTCCAGACATAGGACTTCTTGCCCCATATGTAGCAGCAACCAAACTTCCTCTTGGTAACTAGAATCAATCACTCTTGCCAATAGAGTAACGTCTTTTTCTGCTAATTAGTCCAGTGGCGTAAGGAGCTCAAAATGGCCAGAGAGCAGGCTCATCTTCCTCTAAGCTCCTTTATCACAACGCAAGGCAAAGAAGGGTGGGTTCAGACCGGAGAGGTAATAATAGATTGATAATTGGCATGATTATCTCTGTTCTCCAAATGAGAAAACTGTAGTTCAGAGAGGTTAATTGATACGCCATCAGGTACTTACTAAGAGGAGGCAGGTCTTCAGACCTCAAATCTGAATGGCTCTTTCTACCCCTTTAAGGGTGGTAGGTTTTGATATAGTGTATTGAGAACCAGACTTGGAGCTTAAGAACAGGACCTAATTCTACAACTGCATAAGTTTTCTGAGCTTCAGTTTTCTCATCTGTAAAGCCAAGATAATAGTCCCCAATTCATGGGCTTAGAGTGAGAATTGAATGAGTTGAAGAGATGTGAAAGCGCTGTGTAAACTCCAGCAGGTTTTGCAAAGATAAGGCATCCTGATCATACAGACTCTCGATTTACTGCACACCTTCTTGAAATCTTGATTAATTCTTTAGCACCTCAGAGTTGATGAAAAATGGCATCTATCAAAGAAAGTCGATGCCTTCTGGGCAAAAAACAAGGCAAATTCTAAAACCAACAGGAAATGCAGAACGAGCATGCATAGTCAGGATGGAAGAAATTAACAGAGTTTTTCATACCAATAATCTCTGAATCTCAATTATTTTTGCTAAATATTTCTTTCAAGTCATTTTGGGAAATGGCTCACCGCCTTCTTCTATTTTATTAAATCTAGGAATCTCATTAAGTCAAACCATTAGAGCTGCATTGTCAGCAGGCAGAAAATGGGGAAAATCCTCTTTCGGTGTTTGATCGTGAAAACCTTTCTAACAAACCCAAGACAAACACACTCCACGCCCACTGCCTATTCACATGAGATTAACTATTGTGCCTGTTCACAATATTCAATCATCATTTCTCACCCATTTAAAAGCTGCTTACATGAATTAGGAAATGGAGAACAGCAGGCTCCAATGCCTCTTTCCACATTCTCAGCACTAGAAATATGGCTTAATTAAAGCAATTAGGACATTGACACTATTTTTATTAAGAAAAGAAGATGCTAAAGCTCTCTCCCACCAAAATAAAGAAGAAGATACTAGGAGCAATTAAAATTTCTTTTGTACTTTCTATTACCCTGGTACAGGCTGCTCCATCTTTTATTGTTCCACATTTCAATAGGTCGTTTTTCTCAGACATGCCTAACAAACATCTATGCTTGTTACATTGATGGATCCCATTAATAATAAGCAGTTCAACATGTTTGAAAGGAAGAGCGCAATTTCCCATGCACAGTCCTTTCCCATAAGGATTTTAGGGATGTGTTAAATCATTAAAATGGAACTACTCTTTTATAACCTGGCTGAATATTTCATTTGGTGTCTGACACACAGAGGCACTCAAATATATTTTTGTTGAATGAAACCTTGATGTGTGTGCTGGTTTGGATGTGTTGTGTCCCCCAGAAAAAAACATGTTCTTTGACGCAATCTTGTGGGGCAGATGTTTTAGTGCTGATTAGATTGGGATCCTTTGAGTGGAGATGTGCCCCACCCAACTGTGGGTGATGACTCTGATTGGATAACTTCCATGGAGGTGTTGGCCCACCCATTGGATGGGTCTGAATTAAATTACTGGAACACTATATAAGATCAGACAGAAGGAGTGAGCTTGCTACAGCCAAGAGGGACACTTGGAAGAAACCACAGGAGCTGCAGATGAGAGACAGTTTGAAGACTGCCTTTGAAAGCAGACTCTTGCACCAAAGAAGCTGAGAGAGGACAAATATCCTAAGTGCAACTAAGAGTGACATTTTTGAGGAACTGCAGCCTAGAGAGGAACATCCTGGGAGAAAACCATATTGAAACCAGAACTTTGGAGCAGATGCCAGCCACATGCTTCCCAGCTAACAGAGGTTTTCTGGACACCATTGGCCATCCTCCAGTGAAGGTACCTGATTGTTGGACACTTTATGACCTTAAGACTGTAACTGTGCAACCAAATAAACCCCCTTTATAAAAGCCGATCCATTTTTGGTGTTTTGCATTCCAGCAGCATTAGCAAACTAGAACAATGTGTGTCATGGTTTACGTTGTTGGTGAAAGAATCTTATGAGAAGTCCTCATAAGGAAGTTCCAGACTTTTCAGATGACACTTAAAATTAACTGGTTTAGTGCTATATGCTATAGGCAAGAAAATTTTAGAAATGATTTCCCCCTGCATTATTAAAATAACACATGGCCATTGTAAATTCTTTGGAAACTGTAGGAAAAAATAAAGGAGAAAATAAAAACCACCCGGATATAATCACTTTAGCATTTTGGAGTATTTTCTTTTTGGTCTTTTTGGTTCCTTGGGAGGGCCCAGAGGATACACCATTTACCAAAGCCAGTAGAAATGTGGTGGTTGTGGCTCCAGAGCCAACAAGTTCAGTGCCCTTTTCTTGGCTGGCAGGGCTAATAGGAAAAAAAGGGTCTTCTCGGAGCTGGCCTTGTTTAATATCCACAGGGGTGATGGAGCCCTGAAGAAATAGAGGCAAGGCACTCATGCTGAACCCCCAGACACCAGAAGGTCACAATTACCATAATTACCAGCAAGGTGGACAGGGCAGCCAATGGACCTGACCTGTAGGAGATGAGGAGATAACTATCCAAGCACCGCATTCCTACGGGCACTGGTCTCTAGGGGCAAAAAAGACAGGAAGCCAAGGAGCTTAACACCTGAAACCAAAAAAGGCCAGAATGGTGGAGTCGTGTAAGAAAATACCTGTCTCAATTCTCCTCATCAGTGTTGAGTGTTATTATTTTTTAAAAAGTATTTCCAACCATTCAGGTTTATTTTACTAAGGATTCTGCAAACAGAGGCAGAGAGAAAGCCTACTTCTATAGCATTTGAACACTAGCTGCCTTTTGTTCCCCTTAACTTCTTTGCTGAGTCCCCATCTCCAAATTATTTGTCCTAAATGAACTTCATTGCCCCCACCCATTAGCCCCCCTACACACACACACATACACACACACACACACACACACACACACACACACACACGGCCACCTATTAGCAATGGTATCTGTGGTGTCATACATTTCAAAATCTGACCAGCAATCTTAAAATCTATTGTGGGATTGCCCTACCCTCCCCCCTTTTTTTAAAACTCTTTTTTATTTTTTTAACCTTATAAAAAAATTAAAAAGCAAACAATAAAAAGCAACATTTCAAACAAAACAAAAACAAAGAAATAAGAAAAAAAAAAAAATAACCTAAAATAACTACATTGCTTCCAACATGTTCCTATCATACCCCAAGAAAATTAACAAACCATAACTGAACAAAGGAATAAGAAAAACAAATAGCCTAAAATAACTATATTACTTCCAACATGTTCTTACCCTACCCCAAGAAAATAAACAAACAATAACCAAACAAAGGAATAAGAAAAACAAATAACCTAAAATAACTACATTTCTGCCAACTCGTTCCTACCATAACCCCCAAAATTAACAAACCATAGTTGTTCCTGAGCATTCCCATAACATTAAGTCTACCCTCCATAACTTATCTGTTCTTATTAGATTATCATCCTCCCTTCGCTATTTGCTACGTATCACTAGGTCCCTACATTCTACAATATAAACCATTTATTTTACATTTTTCACCGAGTTCACATTAGTGGTAAGTACAGTATCTCTCTGTGCCTGGCTTATTTCGCTCAGCGTTATGTCTTCAAGTTTCATCCATGTTGTCATATGTTTCACAACCTCGTTCCTTCTTTCTGCCACATAGTATCCCATCGTGTGTATAAGCCACATTTTGTTTATCCACTCATCTGTTGAAGGACACTTGGATTGTTTCCATTTCTTGGCAACCGTGAATAATGCTGCCATGAACATCGGTGTGCAAATATCTGTTCGTGTCACTGCTTTCAGATCTTCCGGGTATATACCGAGAAGTGAGATTGCTGGATCAAAGGGTAACTCTTTATCTAGTTTTCTAAGTAACTGCCAGACTGTCTTCCAGAGTGATTGAAGCATTATACAGTCCCACCAACAATGAATAAGTGTTCCAGTTTCTCCATATCCTCTCCAGCACTTGTAGTTTCCTGTTTGTTTAATGGCAGCCAATCTAATTGGTGTGAGATGGCATCTTATTGTGGTCTTAATTTGCATCTCCCTAATATTTAGTGAAGATGAACATTTTTTCATGTGTTTTGGCCATCTGTATTTCCCCTTCAGAGAAACATCCCTTCGTATCTTTTGTCAATTTTATAATTGGGCTGTTGGTACTATTGTCATTGAGTTGTAGGATTTCCTTATATATGGAAGATATCAAGTCTTTTGTCAGATACATGGCTTCCAAATATTTTTTCCCATTGAGTTGGCTGCCTTTCACCTTTTTGACAAATTCCTTTGAAGTACAGAAGGTTTTAAGTTTGAGGAGTTCCCATTTATCTATTTTTTCTTTTGTTGCTTGTGCTTTGGGTTGTAAAGTCTAGGAATTGGCCACCTAATAAAAGGTCTTAAAGGTGTTTCCCTACATTATCTTCTAGGAGTTTTATGGTACTGTCTTTTTTATTGAGATCTCTGATCCATTTTGAGTTAATTTTTGTGTAGGGTATGAGGTAGGGGTCCTCTTTCATTCTTTTCCTCCACCCTCTCCTTGAAAGCAGACCCAGCACTTCATCTCAGCAACCGGAATACACAATTTCAAAACTTTTGGAAGGTGTGGTAGTTTGAAGTTGTATGTACTCCAGAAAAGCATGTTCTTAAATTTAATCCATTCCTGTGGGTACTTACCCATTGTTAGTAGGAACTTTTGATGAAGTTATTCAGTTAAGATGTGACCCACCTCAAGCAGCATGGGTCTTAAATAGGTCTTATTCCTATTTCTAGCGTTCTTTATAAGAGAATGAAACTCATACACACACAAAGCCGCCGGAATAAAGTTGAAACAGAACCCAGAAGACAAGGAAGAGACCAGGAGATGCCGCCATGTGCCTTGCCACGTGACAGAGGAACCAGGGGTCACCAGCAGCCAGCCCAGAACACCCAGGTCTTCAGGGAGAAAGCATTTGGATTTGGACATTTTCCTGGCCTCAAAACTGTGAGCGAATAAATTCCCATTACTTAAGCTGAAACATTTCATGTTATTTGCTTGAGCAGCCTGGGAAACTAAAACAGTAATTAATGTCGATTTTGCTGAATGCTTCATAAAGAAAAGAAAGGGAAGATTACATGACAGACTATACAGAAAATGCCATCTGAATTGCCACTTCCATGATCTGGAACCTGCTTACTTAAGCTTCATTTTTCACTACTCCCTGCCTTGAATTGCATCTTGTACCCACTTGGCGGTTTTTGGAATTTTCTTTGCTCTTTTCAGCTTTCTTATCTTTTTACTTGCTATTCCTTCTTTCTGGAATATTATTCCTTCCTGTTCCCCCTTCCCCAGCCTGGATAATTCCTATTCATCCTTTGGAAAGCATTAGATTTCACTTCCTTTGAGAGCCTTGACCGACCCTCCCTCGAAGTCTAGGTTAGATAAACTTCTGCATGCTCCTCCTACAGTACCCTCTGCTTAACCCCAGGGAATAAGCCTCAGGGTCCCTGCAGGAAACAAAGGGTAACTCAAAGGATTAAGGAAACCAGTAGGGGTTGTGAACACCTGGGAACCAGAAACACCAGGAAACCATCCCTACCCCTATGCCTGAAGGAGCAAAGGGAGGGAACGCTGTTATTGACCCTCTCTTGAGAGCTGGGGCTATGGAAGAGGGGTCCCCCAAAGAGACCCATAGCCATAGAGGAACATACTCACTGCCAGAACTCGGGCTAGGCAGGGGGTGGGGGCTGGGGAATAAGTACCCCTGACTTCTCTCTCCTCCCTTCTTCCTTCCAAGACATCCCACCCCCACCCCCCGTAGGCTGTATGACAGAGGACAAGCATGCCTGGGTCAGTCTTCTGGGACATTGGGTTCAACAGAGAAGTGTAGAGAATAGATGGCAAACGAAGACAACCAGCATATTCCTACTGCAGCCCTTTATCACATAGTATTGTGTTTGAGATTTGCTTATTTCAGCTCCTTGAAGGCAGGGCCTAGTGCAATGCTTTAATATGTAAATGCTCAAAAGAAAAAGATTTAGGTCATTCAATACATATATTAGGTCATCAATACCCATGATTAATCCTCACATTAATCCTCTCTCCTTAATTATGGAGAGAGGAATGGAACTGACATTTAACAAGTAATTAATTAATTAACGAGAGGTCGCATAGCACTGACAGCGTAGACTTAGGAATCACACTGCCAAGGTTCAGGTGTGGCCCCATCTACTATTTGGGTGACCAGGGGCATGTTTACTTTTCTGTGCCTCAGTTTCCCAATCTAGAAACTGGGAGTAATAACAGACCTACCTCATAGGGTTTTTGTGAGGATTAAATAATTTAATATATGTGAAATGTTTAGAACAGTGTCAGGCGCATAGTAAGCATTATGAAAGATAAGATTCTTATTGTTGGTTTAATTATTAATGTAAAAATGTAAGCTGTTATTATTATTATTATAATTACTGGTATTATAATTTATGGCTACAATTGTGGTCCATGTTGGAAAGTAGCTGCTTTTCTAGGGTTGCTGGGTCTTCTGGATGCTATTCACACAGAGGATGTACCACGTGCACATATATAATACTGTCTACTTTACTGGTGATTATACCTCCTAAGGACTTACTGGTTTCCATTTCTAGCACAAAGCTGGCAGCCATAGGGAATGCATGGAATAATGACCTTAGATTCAAACCCCATCTCTCCCACCTGCTAGCTGTGTAATCTTAATCTTCTCTAGCCTCACACTCCTCATCTATAAAAACAGAGAAAATAGCATCTACTTTGCAAGGTTATTCCAAAAATGAATGAGATAAGGCATGCGATAACACCAATAACCAGATTTGGACCACTGTAGACACTCAATAAATGTTTCTTTTCTTTCTTTCAGTGAAAACTTTAAATGACACTTTGCAGATAAATACAACATAAAAAGTAAAAACAGTTAGTCAATAAGTATTTATTTAGCATCTACTATAATGGATTCTGAAGTGGGTTGCCTGGGTTTGAGAGCCAGGACTAACATGTAATAGCTGGGTCTCCTCATCTGTAAAATGGGGATAATGATAGTACCCATCTCAGAGAGTTGTTTTAAAAATTAAGTGATTTATTTTGTATAAAGTATTTATATAATGTCTGGCAGACCATAAGCAATTAATAAGGGTCTGCCACTACTGCTATTATTACTGTTATTACTTTGATCAGGGCACTAAATTAAAGCACTATAGGAGACACTAAGATGCTTTATATGATGCCACTGCCCTCAGAAAGATTGTGGACTAGTTGAGGAAGCAATCCTTTCTGACCTGAGCAGCTCCATTAGTGAACACATGCCCATGCCATCTTTTTATGTTATTAAGGAGGTTTTCTTTGACAACCAATAATGACAGGTAAACTAACAAAATACACAAAGACCTGGGATATCTACTGCACCGTGGGAGCAAAGCCTGGTGCTTTCTCTGCACTCTCTTTGCCACAAGTTATAGTCAGGCCTCAGTTGAGGGAAAGACTGGTTCTTCCAATACCCACAGCTACAGGAGAGAAGAATGAGGGAGGATTATTTCTGAAGGGGCTTCAGAAGGTGCATCAATGTAATCCATGTAAATGGAACAAAACTGGATTAATTAAGCTGGATGAATAGCATGGGGAATATGAACAAAGCTAATGGTGATTGCATCTGAGAAAGGATTGTGACACAGCTACTTAATTCCTCCTTGACTTTGTTGGCATAACAATTTTTACTGTCAAAGAGCTGGCACATCAACACCAACATCTTTAATTAATATTGACTAAGTGTCCAAAGTCTGTTGGGCACTGCAGAACAAGCACAATCTCTAACATTTAAAGGAAAAAAATAGGCCATAGTCTCTCCACGTTTATTTCCCCCAGGATGGTGGGAAGTTTGGGAAGTCATTGGATTTATTTAGGGGTATTCTCATAGGGAAATAGAAACAATGATCCAAATGATGACAATGGCAGTTAACATTTATTGAGCTCTCCCAATACATCAGGTACTGTCCTAGTACTTTACACATGCTGGGTCATT